>NC_083223.1:276201417-276242313 GCF_032191835.1 Heteronotia binoei
ATAAATGGAACATTCTGTCCGGGGCAGTGATGCTCTGTCTTCTTGGTGCTTGGGGGTCAAAGTGGGAGGGCTTCTGGAGTTCTGGCCCAGTAGGTGAACCTCCTGATGGCTTTTGGGTTTTGGCCACTGTGTGACAGAGAGTGTTAGAGTGACCATTCGCTTGATCTAACATGGCTTCTCTTATGATCTGATGTTCTAACAGTGGATTGTCTTAGTTAAGGTTTCTCACAGTTGAAAGCACAGTAAATGCCAGAACATTTTGAAAAACCCGCTTGGAGAAGGTGGAGTTTAGGGAACATGTGATATCAATTTTGGCTGATACTCTAGGAATTTTCCCTAATGTCTATGTTAAAGACTATAGAGATATTGGGAAATTCCTAGAACATTGCTCTTGAGAACATTTTCTGGCTGCTTCCCCCCACCTCCATGTCTTGACGGCATGGGATTGTGGCTGTGGGTGGAGGTTTACTGATATGGGTAGAAAAATGGCAAGCCGACTCTAGACACTTTTCTGCTCCTCCTAACAACTTCCTAATTTCTCTCCTCCTCGCAACTAGCATTGCTGTTTCACACTGGGCTGCCATATACATATAAATCAATTCTATTGTTGAGATTATTCCACGCGCGCATAATTTCACACATTTTTATGGAGTCACAGTACCTCATCCCTGCATTACCACAACGATTGCTTGAGGTGGACAGCAGTGAGATGAGAACATCTGAGACATTTGTGACTTGGCTCACAAAAATTGCAGTTGTCAAACATGGTATGGCTGCTTGCGATACCTGTTTCCCACAAAGTCTGATGGCATCCAGGGCTCTTTTTGTAGCAGGAGCTCCTCTGCATATTGGGCCACCTCAGGGCCAGCTTGTCCACTAGGCAAACTAGGTGGTTGCCTAGGGTGAAAAGAGGCAGGGAGCACCGAACTGGGCTCCCCCTGCCTCCGGTGCCCAAGGCAACCAGCTAGTTTGCCACCCCCCCCCCACCGTGGCCACTGCCAGCCTCCTCCTGCCTGCCGCCATGCTCCACTAGACCCCCTGCCGTGGCTACCACCACCAGCCCCCTCTGGCCCACCGCCGTCACGCTCCTCTCACCGCGGCTGCTGCTGTGCTCCACTCGCTTGCCCTCCTCCCCTGGCTCGCCGTGACTACAGCCCTATTGGCTTATCGCAGCCCATGCCTGTGTGCTTGGTTAAACGCAGAGGCATGGGTGGTGAGCACAGGGGGGCAAGCGAGAGAAGTGCGGCAGCGGGGAGAGCGGGTGGTGGCCACGGAGGGCAGGAGGAGGCTGGTGGCAGCCACGGTGGCAGCAGGGGGAGAGCAGCGTGCAGCAGCAGCGGGGGAAAGCATGGCGGCTGTGGTGGGGGGGTGAGCAGAGCACACCCAGAGGCACCGGTGGGGGCACCTGCCTAGGGTGTTATTTGCTCTTGAGCCAGCGCTGGGCCACCCCCCCCCAAAGTAGCCAATCCTCCTGGAGCTTACAGTAGACCCTGTATGAAGAGCCCTGCAAGCTCTTGGAGGATTGGCTACATCAGGAAGGCATTGTCAAGAGTCACTCGGTCTTGCTCCTCTCGTGTATTCAATTACATAATGCTAGGCTGTGCAAAAACCCCGTGCAAAACTCTGGGGACGCAACCGCGGAGTGGATGCAAGCAGCTTTAGCCACTCAAAGCACCCAACACCGGGAAGAAATGCAAGCCATGCACGCCTTCATGATCCAAGAGATGCAGGACCTCGCCTGGCAAATGCGAGCGATGGGGGAGCAGCTCGCAGCTGCACACACACCCCCTGCAACCAGCTCCCGAAGGGGGGGGGGAGACCACCGATTCCTGCTGACGGGGTAGCCCCTGCGGGAGGCGAACAACCCATGGGTGGCATCCGGTTGCCACAACCTCAACCTGAACTGAAGGAACCGGTGGCAGTGCCTGGGAGGCCCCGACTAAGTGAAGCGAGATTTGATGGGGATAATCGGAACTAGCCTACTTCATTGTGACTGTACGAGGGCACCTCAGTGTCTGGGCCCATAATTTCCCAACGATGTTGGAATGGATGGGCCATTGCCCTGATCCAACATGGCTTCTCTTATGTTCTTATGTGTGACAAAGAGTGTTGGGCTGGATGGGCTACTGGCCTCATCCAACATGGCTTCTCTTAAGTTCTTATGTGACACAGAGTGTTGGACTGGAGGGGCCATTGCCCTGATCCAACATGGCTTCTCTTATGTTCTTATGTGTGACAAAGAGTGTTGGGCTGGATGGGCTACTGGCCTCATCCAACATGGCTTCTCTTATGTTCTTATGTGTGACAAAGAGTGTTGGACTGGATGGGCCATTGGCCTCATCCAACATGGCTTCTCTTATGTTCTTATGTGACACAGAGTGTTGGACTGGATGGGCCACTGGCCTGATCCAACATGGCTTCTCTTATGTTCTTATGTGACACAGAGTGTTGGACTGGAGGGGCCACTGGCCTGATCCAACATGGCTTCTCTTATGTTCTTATGTGTGACAAAGAGAGTTGGGCTGGATGGGCTACTGGCCTGATCCAACATGGCTTCTATTATGTTCTTATGTGACACAGAGTGTTGGACTGGAGGGGCCACTGGCCTGATCCAACAGGGCTTCTCTTATGTTCTTATGTGTGACAAAGAGTGTTGGACTGGATGGACCATTGGCCTCATCCAACATGGCTTCTCTTATGTTCTTATGTGACACAGAGTGTTGGACTGGATGGGCCACTGGCCTGATCCAACATGGCTTCTCTTATGTTCTTATGTGACACAGAGTGTTGGACTGGAGGGGCCACTGGCCTGATCCAACAGGGCTTCTCTTATGTTCTTATGTGTGACAAAGAGTGTTGGACTGGATGGGCCATTGGCCTGATCCAACATGGCTTCTCTTATGTTCTTCTGTCTTGGGCAGTGATGCTCTGCCTTCTTTGTGCTGGAGGGGCAAGAGTGAGAGGGCTTCTGGAGCTCTGGCCCAGCTGGTGGCCATCCTGATGGCATTTGGGTTTGGCCACTGTATGGCACAGAGTGTTGGGCTGCATGGGCCATTGGCCTGGTCCAACATGGTTTCTCTTTCATTCTTACATTCATAATGGGGGATGTTGCATAAGGAAGGGTACATGATTTCATTTGGGAGACAGTGCTGAAGAAAAAGTTGGACAAGTGCTTATATGGAAATGTTTAGGGGCTGTTGGGGCTAAATCCCTTCCAGTTCGGAGGGGAAATGAGCAGGCTAATTATAGACTGACAGTCTCAAGCATTGCGACGAGCGTTGAAGCACACTATTAAAAAGGCTTGAAGCATCAATCATCAAATTTGGGCTGGCCCCAAATGAATACTCTTTTCTTGGTAGGTTGCTTCATATCACCTTCCCCAAATGGTATAAAAGGGCAGCCGCTCGAGATCTTCTCTCAGTAGCTACTTCTCGCCAGCTCTTCTCACAGTCTTCTCCTCTGAAAACCAGGTAGGACTGCTGGATCGTGCTGACAAATATGGAGTTAGAGAAATATGAACTGTGCAATGCTTTGCTGGGGAATGATGTCGGTTTGGGAGCAGTGGTGATATAGATGAGAGGCAGAAATGGTTTAGTCTATAGAGTTGCCAGGTCTGTGTCGGAAAACATCTGGAGACTTTTGGGGTGGATTTGAGAGAAGGTGGGGTTTGGGGAGGGGAGGGGCCCTCAGCATGGTTCAATGCCTTAGAGCCCACCCCTCAAAGCAGCCATTTTCTCCAGGGAGGGGGGCTGATCTCTACCAGCTGGAGATCAGTTGTAAAAGTGAGAGATCTCCAGCCCCCACCTGGAGGCTGGCAACTAGGGTTGCCAATCCCCAGGCGGGGGCAGGGGATCCCCTGTTTTGGAGACCTTCAGGGTCGTTAGAAAGCGGAGGGAGGGGAGGGAAATGTGTGCTGGGAACTCTATTATTCCCTATGGAGATTTATTCCCATAGGAAATAATGGATAATTGATCTGCAGGTATCTGGGCCTCTGGAAGGGCTGTTTTTGGGGGTAAAGGCACCACATTTTCAGCATAGCATCTAATGCCTCTCCCCCAAATATTTGCCAAGTTTCAAAAAGATTGGACCAGGGGGTTCAATTCTATGAGCCCCAAAAGAAGGTGCCCCTATCCTTCATTATTTCCTATGGAAGGAAGGCATTGAAAAGGTGTGCCGTCCCTTTCAATGTGATGGCCAGAACTCCCTTTGGAGTTCAATTATGCTTGTCACAGCCTTGATCTTGGCTCCACCCCTAATGTCTCCTGGCTCCACCCCCAAAGTCTCCTGGCTCCACCCCCAAAGTCCCCAGATATTTCTTGACTTGGACTTGGCAACCCTACTGGCAACCCAGGTTTAGATGGAGGAAACCTTCCCTATATTTAGAGTGAGAAGATCAGTAGCCCATAGATGTAGGTGAGCAGGGGTGGAATTCTAGCAGGAGCTCCTTTACATATTAGGCTACACACCCCTGATGTAGCATCACAAAAGGCTCTTTTTGGTAAGCTCTTGGAGGATTGGCTACATCATGGGTGTGTGGCCTAATATGCAGAGGAGCTCCTGCTAGAATTCCACCCCTGGTACTGAGTCAGGACATTGGTCTATTTAATCCAGGACTGCCCTCCTGCAACTGCTAGAAGACCTCCGTGGTTTCAGGCAGAGAGATCTCAGGGATTGAACATGAGGCACATGCTCCCCTCTAAGCTGTTTCCTCTAAACTGAGTTAGCATGAGCTAGCTCACAGATTTTTAGCCTCCAGCTCACACATTTTTGTCTTCGCTCCGGAAGGATGACCCCAGAGCACAACAACTGATGCAGCAGCTCACAGCTTTAATGCCAGGAGCTCACAAAGCAGATTTTTTGCTCACAAGACTCTGCAGCTTAGAGGGAACGTTGCTCCACAGTTGTGTCTGTTCAAGGCACATGATCTGCTGCTGAGTCAGTCTATTCTACTCAAGGCACATGCTCTGCTGCTGAGTCATGCCTTCCTCCTCCTAGAATACGATACTGAATTGGACCACTGATCCCTGCGATGGATATGATATACAGAACAAGTCTCCAGGTTGACTGAAGGAGAAAAGACTTCACTCAAATGGTTGTCCTAGTGATGATGGGTGGTTTATCACTTCAGGTTCTCAGACTGAGTCTTCTAAAAGGATAAAATTCAACAAGACTTTTTTTATTGTTGTTGTGGTAGGAACTTTCTTTGCATATTAGGCTACACCCTCCTGATGTAGCCAATCCTCCAAGAGCTTACAGGGCTCTTCTTAGAGGGTCTATTTGAAGTTCTTGGAAAATTGGCTACATCAGCCAGTTAGCTATATCAGAGAGCCAGTTTGGTGTAGTGGTTAAGTGCATGGGCTCTTATTTGGAAGAACCAGGTTTGATTCCCCACTGCTCCACTTGCACCTGCTGGAATGGCCTTGGGTTAGCCATTAGCTCTGGCAGAGGTTGTCCTTGAAAGGGCAGCTGCTGTGAGAGCCCTCTCCAGCCCCACCCACCTCACAGGGTGTCTGTTGTGGGGGGAGAAGATATAGGAGATTGTATGCCACTCTGAGTCTCTGATTCAGAGAGAAGGGCGGGGATATAAATCTGCAATTCTTCTTCTTCAGCCTAATATGCAAAGTAGCTCCTGCTACAAAGAAAGCCCTTTAAATCCAACTTTTGGCCATTATTAGAGAAATAATGAGGACAATCTGAAGATCTTTTCCAACTTGAGATTAGTCAAAGTTCCTTCTACCTTTGATTGGTGCTGCTTGAGTGGTGGTCCCTTTTATTTTATATTTTTTTGGGGGGGAAGGCAAATTGGTAATGCGAGGTCCTTTTCTTTCTAAACTTCACACCTACACACACACACACAAAGATGTTAGACAAGACAAGGAGAACTGCAAAATAAGGAATGGATGGGGAACACGGAGTCTCTCAGTCTTTCAAATTGAGAGCATTACCCTTTTGCCAGCTTCTTTCTTGCTGTCCAAGAGACCCTCGAAATAAAATGCCGTACAACATAAAAACTTAGGCATAAACTGAAGTCTTGCTGTTGAATGTCTTCTGGAGGGAGAAAAGTCCAGAAAAGCTGATTCTGGAGGAAGTAGAAATTTATTCAACATGGTTGATGTTAAACGAACTTTTATGCAGGATTAGGTGTAGGACTAGAGAGGATTTTTGCATGTATTAGGATCGGGGTTTTTTTTGTTAGTTTGTTTTGTAGCGCACCCCTGATGTAGCCAATCCTCCTGGAGCTTCCAGGAGACCCTGTACAAAGAGCCCCGTAAGGAATTCTAGCTGGACCTCCTTTGCCTATTAGGCCACACCCCCTGATGTAGCCAATCCTCCTGGAGCTTCCAGCAGACCCTGTACGAAGAGCCCTGTAAGGAATTCTAGCAGGACCTCCTTTGCCTATTAAGCCACACACCCCCGATGTAGCCAATCCTCCTGGAGTTTACAGCAGGCCCTATACGAAGAGCCCTGTAAGGAATTCTAGCAGGACCTCCTTTGCCTATTAGGCCCACACATCCCTGATGTAGCCAATCCTCCTGGAGCTTACAGCAGGCCCTATACGAAGAGCCCTGTAAGGATTCTAGCAGGACCTCCTTTGCCTATTAGGCCACACATCCCTGATGTAGCCAATCCTCCTGGAGCTTACAGCAGGCCCTGTACTAAGAGCCCTGTAAGGAATTCTAGCAGGACCTCCTTTGCCTATTAGGCCACACACCCCTGATGTAGCAATCCTCCTGGAGCTTCCAGTAGGCCCTGTACGAAGAGCCATGTAAGCTCTTGGAAGATTGGCTACATCAGGGTGATGTGGCCTAATAGGCAAAAAAAGTTCCCTCTACAAAAAAAAGTCATGATCCTGTGTAAATAAATAAATAACCTTTGTAAATAGACCCCCCCCCCCAAAAAAAAGACAACGAAAGAACAACTCAAGAGGAACATTAATAAAAGTTCCATGTTGAAAAATAAAAGAGATAGGGGGACACAATGTCCATCTGACAGCAATGAGGATCCTGTGAATGGGTAGGTATTTGTGAGTTTCCTGCATTGTGCAGGTGGTTGGACTAGATGACCCTGGAGTAGGGTTGCCAAGTCCAATTCAAGAAATATCTGGGGACTTTGGGGGTGGAGCCAGGAGACTTTGGGGGTGGAGCCAGGAGACATCGGGGCGGAGCCAGGAACAAGGGTGTGACAAGCATAATTGAACTCCAAGGGAGTTCTGGCCATCACATTGAAAGGGACAGCACACCTTTTTAAATGTCTTCCTTCCCTAGGAAATAATGAAGGGTAGGGGCACCTTCTTTTGGGGCTCATAGAATTTGACCACCTCGTCCAATCGTTTTGAAACATGGGGGGGCATTTTGGGGAGAGGAACTAGATGTTATACTGAAAATTTGGTGCTTCTACCTCAAAAAACAGTGCCCCCAGAGACCTCAAAACCTCCAGATCAATTTCCATTATACCCTATGAGAATCGATCTCCACATAGAGAATAATGAAGTACTCAGCAGACTTCCCCCCCCCCCCCATTTCTGGCAACACTGAAGGGGGATTGGCCTCTCTCCTCACAAGTTGCTGCCAACTTTTTCAAAGTAACACAGACACCCCATCCCAAGAGGAAGCCTTTCAATCAGTGACTGAAGCCTCCGGAGGTAGAAACGCACATGGTCCTCTGGGGGCGGAGCTCCCCCCCTCTGCCGGCCAGACTCCCCGAGGAGACGCCTGTAGCAGCCGGAAAGGATGCAAGGACTACGAGTCCCAGCATGCACCTCGCGAAGGGAGGCTGTGCCTTTTCCTCACCCCCACCCCTCCCGCTTCCACGTTCTTGGAGATCGGGGAAAAGGCTCCTAATCCAGGGGTCCCCGGCAGGGTCGCGGTGGGGTGGGGTTGGGAACCCTACCCTGGAGGTTCCTTCCAACTTTATGCTTCTATGAGTCTACAGCATACCTCAATCAGAAATTCAATGGGACTTCTTTCCAGCTGCCCAAGTGAAAGATTGGAGCGTGCATCTTCTCCTATCAAATCTCAGATCCTACTTATTTCTTCCTGCCCTGATTTGTTTCAGATTCTTCTCCATTCCTGCCAAGATGGTTTACGGAGGCAGCTGTGGCTTCACCTGCGAATCTCAGTGCCCCCCTCACCAGATGTGCATCCAGCCACCTCCCTTCTGCATCACCGTCCCAGGACCCATCATGAGCTGCTCCAATGACACTTTGGCTGTGGACTGCAATGCTCCCTGTGGCTACGGCTGTGGTGGAGGTTGGGGAGGGTATGGAGGGTATGGCGGGTATGGAGGCTACGGTGGCTGTGGAGGCTACAGAGGCTTTGGAGGCTGGGGTGGCTATGGTTGGGGCAGTCAAGGAGGATATGGTTGTGGTGTGAGGTGTGGATCAGGCTATGGAATCAGAGGATAGTGAAAAAGGCTGGACAGGGCATCTTCCCAACAGCAACAAACGGTTGGAGCTGACTTTCAGAAGAACTCAAGACTGGGGCAGGAACTCAGTTGGCTATAAGGCCACATCCCACTGATGTAGCCAATCCCTCAAGAGCTCACAGGAGGCCCTGTAAGAAGAGTCCTGTAAGCTCTTGGAGGATTGACTACATCAGGGGTGTGCGGCCTAAGATGCAAAGGAGTTCCTGCTCAAGACGCTCAATTCCAGGCAACATTGCGGTTGTTGAGCTCTTCTGTAAATCAGACCCTGGATATGTTTCTTATATTTCACGTCTTCTGAAATTCGCAGCAATCACACCCGCCCCCTCCTGCTTGCTGTCTTGCTCCAACACAAAATGGCGTCATTGGCCTGCTGGCTCTGCTTAGCCAAGGCTATGACGTGTGCGAGATGCCTCCCACGTACCCATCAAGGTGTCTTCAGAGAACGCAAAGTGTAAATGCGTCAGATCTATGGGCCTCTTACCTCGAAAGCCCTTTATGCATAGCTAGCATTCGTAATTATTAATATCGGTCCTTTTCTCCTATTGACCCTGATGGCGGTCGTGGTGGGAACGGGATGGGTTTCCAGGAGGCTTTCGTGAGCCTAGGAGAATCCAGGAGAGTCCCAAAGCAGAGAAGAAATGGGTATCACCTAATAAGAAATGAGGGGGCGGGGTAGTTGTGTTTCTGTTGTACGCTTTGATCTAACTATTGCTGTATCCCATCTGTGATGTTTCTTGCTTTGCCTTCTGTATTAAAACCCCAGACTTCATCACAGCTCAAGGCTCCTGGTTTTGATTTCTCCTCCATCCTTATACACTAGAATTGTGGAATTCACTGCCACAGGTAGTGGTGGCGGCTACAAGCATAGCCAGCTTCAAGAGGGGATTGGATAAAAATATGGAGCAGAGGTCCATCAGTGGCTATTAGCCACAGTGTGTGTGTGTGTATGTATGTATGTGTGTGTGTGTATATATATATATATATATATTGGCCACTGTGTGACACAGAGTGTTGGATGGGTCATTGGCCTGATCCAACATGGCTTCTTTTATGTGACACAGAGTGTTGGACTGGAGGGGCCACTGGCTTGATCTAACATGGCTTCTCTTATGTTCTTATGTGACACAGAGTGTTGGACTGGAGGGGCCATTGGCCAGATCCAACATGGCTTCTCTTACATTCTTATGTGACACAGAGTGTTGGACTGGATGGGCCATTGGCCTGATCCAAGATGGCTTCTCTTAGGTTCTTATGTGACACAGAGTGTTGGACTGGAGGGGCCACTGGCCTGATCCAACATGGCTTCTCTTATGTTCTTATGTGACACAGAGTGTTGGACTGGATGGGCCATTGGCCTGATCCAACATTGCTTCTCTTATGTTTTTATGACGCCGAATTCAGCCCAAAATACTTTGTAAGCTTCATTCTCATCCTCCCTAGGCCTTCCCCCCCCCCCACACACACACACCTAGCAGAAAATATGCACACAAAGGTGCGGATGGTATTTGTGGTTCAAGGGGCTTTTTTTTTTTGTAGCAGGAACTTCCTTGCACAGAGCTTTTTTTTGTAGAAAAAGCTAAGCAGGAGCTCATTTGCCTATTGGACCACACCCCTGACATCACCAAGATTTCACACAGGGCTCTCTTGTAGAAAAAGCCAAGCAGGCCACACCGCCTGATGCCAAGCCAGCTGGAACTGCGTTCCTGTGCATTCCTGCTAAAAAAAAAAAAAAAGCCCTGTCTTTGCATACTAAGCCACACAACCCTGATGTAGCCAATCCTCCTAGAGCTTACAGGGCTCTTCGTACAGGGCCAACTGTAAGCTCCAGGAGGATTGGCTACTTCAGGGGTGTGTGGCCAAATATGCAAAGGAGCTCCTGCTACCAAAAAAGCCCTGGTGGTTCAGATGCTGACATCACTGTGGGTTTGGCCAAATGACTTGCTCCCCATTTTAGCACTGACCTGAGATTCCAACAATGGGTAGCCAAATCCCTCTGGGGATCTTCCAAGTAGGGTTGCCAATCCCCAGGTTGGGGCAGGGATCCCCTGGTTTAGAGCCCCTCCTCTTCACTTCAGGGTCATCAGAAATTGGGGAGGGGAGGAAATGTCTTCTGGGCACTCCATTATTCCCTATGGAGACCGATTCCCATAGGGTCAATGGATAATTGATTTGCAGGTTTCTGGGCTCTGGGGGGGCTGTTATTTGAGATAGAGACATCAGATTTTTAGCACATCAACCAGTGCCTCTTCTCAAAAGACCCTCCAAGTTTCAAAAAGATTGAACCAAGGGGTCCAATTCTGCGAGCCCCAAAAGAAGATTTCCCTATCCTTCATTATTTCCAATGGAGGGAAGGCATTTAAAAGGTGTGCAGTCCCTTTAAATGTGAACTCCCTTGGGAGTTCAATTATGCTTGTCACAACCTTGCTCCTGGCTCCACCCCTAATGTCTCCTGGTTCCACCCGCAAACTTTCTAGATATTTATTGAACTGGACTTGGCAATCCTCCTTTCAAGGAGTGTCCCATTATCATTCCATTGTCTCAAGAACATTTAGAATCATAGAATCATAGAGTTGGAAGCGACCTCTAGGGTCATCTAGTCCAACCCCTGCACTTGGGGGCTTTTGGGGGATTGGCTACATCAGTGGGATGTGGCCTTATAGTCAAACTCACAAACACCTCCCCCTAAATTCACAGGATCCTCATTGCTGTCAGATGGCCTTCTAGCCTCTGTTTAAAAACCTCCAAGGAAGGAGAGCCCACCACCTCATAAGGAGGAATTGCTCTA
This sequence comes from Heteronotia binoei, assembly GCF_032191835.1. Classification (NCBI taxonomy): domain Eukaryota; kingdom Metazoa; phylum Chordata; class Lepidosauria; order Squamata; family Gekkonidae; genus Heteronotia; species Heteronotia binoei. The sequence goes on from NC_083223.1 coordinate 276,212,627, forward strand.
ACGGTCAGGAAGTACTTCCTAATGTTGAGCCGGAAACTCTTTTGATTTAATTTCAACCCATTGGTTCTGGTCCACAGAAAACCAATTCCACACCATCCTCTATATGACAGCCCTTCAAGGACTTGAAGATGGTGATCCTATCACCTCTCAGCCTCCTCCTCTCCAGGCGAAACATTCCCAGCTCTTTCAACCTTTCCTCATAGGACTTGGTCTCCAGACCCCTCACCATCTTTGTCGCCCTCCTCTGGACCTGTTCCAGCTTGTCTATATCCTTCTTAAAATGTGATGCTCAAAACTGAGCACAATACTCCAGGTGAGGTCTTATCAGAGCAGAGTAAAGCGATATCATAACATCACGTGATCTGGACACTAGACTTCTGTTTTGGAAGTCTACTGATATTCTCCCTCTGTTGCCAAAAAATAATTCCCTAACCTTTCCCTATACTGGTCTTACGGGAGGGCAGGATATAAATCCAATATCATCATCATCATCATCATCATCATCATCATCATCATCATCATCATCTTTTTCTTCTTCTTCTTCCACCTGCCTGGGACCTGGGCAGACAAAAGAACTCACTGAAAATGTCAAGACAGTGTGCGTTTGCAATAAAAAAGGCCAACGCCATACTGGGAATTATTAGGAAGGAAATTGAAAACAAATCAGCCAGTATCATAATGCCCCTGTATAAATCGATGGTGCAGTCTCATTTGGAGTACTGTGTGCAGTTCTGGTCGCCGCCCCTCAAAAAAGATATTATAGCATTGGAGAAAGTCCAGAGAAGGGCAACTAGAATGATTAAAGGGCTGGAACACTTTCCCTATGAAGAAAGGTTGAAACGCTTGGGACTCTTTAGCTTGGAGAAACGTCGACTGTGGGGTGACATGATAGAGGTTTACAAGATAATGCATGGGATGGAGAAAGTAGAGAAAGAAGTACTTTTCTCCCTTTGTCACAATACAAGAACTCATGGCATTCAATGAAATTGCTGAGCACACAGGTTAAAACAGACAAAAGGAAGTACTTCTTCACCCAAAGGGTGATTAACATGTGGAATTCACTGCCACAGGAGGTGGCGGCGGCCACAGGTATTGCCACCTTCAAGAGGGGTTTAGATAAAAATATGGAGCACAGGTCCATCAGTGGTTATTAGCCAGTGTGTGTGTATATATAATTTTTTTTTGCCACTGTGTGACACAGAGTGTTGGACTGGATGGGCCGTTGGCCTGATCCAACATGGCTTCTCTTATGTTCTTAAGAACTCGTGGGCATTCAATGAAATTGCTGAGCAGACGGATTAAAATGGACAAAAGGAAGTACTTCTTCACCCAAAGGGTGATTAACATGTGGAATTCACTGCCACAGGAGGTGGTGGCAGCCACAGGTATAGCCACCTTCAAGAGGGGTTTAGATAAAAATATGGAGCACAGGTCCATCAGTGGCTATTAGCCACAATGTGTGTGTATATATAAAATTTTTGCCACTGTGTGACACAAAGTGTTGGACTGGATGGGCCGTTGGCCTGATCCAACATGGCTTCTCTTATGTTCTTATGTCTTAAGAACTTGTGGGCATTCAATGAAATTACTGAGCAGTCGGGTTAGAACGGATAAAAGGAGGTACTTCTTCACCCAAAGGGTGATTAACATGTGGAATTCACTGCCACAGGAGGTGGTGGTGGCTACAAGCATAGCCAGCTTCAAGAGGGGGTTAGATAAAAATATGGAGCAGAGGTCCATCAGTGGCTATTAGCCACAGTGTGTGTGTGTATATATATATATATATATATATATATATATATTTTTTTTTTTTCCACTGTATGATACAGAGTGTTGGACTGGATGGGCCATTGGCCTGATCCAACATGGCTTCTCTTATGTTCTTATGTTCTTTTGCCTTCTGTCTTTCCCAGCATCAGGGTCTTCTCCAGGGAATGCTCCCTTCTCATTTGGTGACCAGAGTCTTTGAGCTTCAGCTTCAGCATCTGACCTCCCAGGGAACAGTCTGGGTTGATTTCCCTTAGGACTGACTGATTTGATTTTCTTGCTGTCCAAGGGACTCTCAAGAGTCTTCTCCAGCACCACATCTCAAAAGCATCTATTATTCTGCGCTCTGCCTTACTTATGGTCCAGTTTAATTACTATAATGTTTAATTACTATATATATATATAATGTGTTGCTATCACTTTATTCAGAGGTGATAAATTTTGTATAATTTTGCACGAATTGTTATTAGTGTTTTCATTATTACGTCACAACATTTTCTTGTATTCAACCTCTCTGTGACTCTCCCCTTGTTTGATTTAGCCCACCTGGGGATTGGCATCTCTGCTCACGAGTTGCTGAACTTCCAACTTCTTCAAAGTGACACAGAGCAACCAAAGGTTCAAGTTTACCTTTCCTATGCAAAGGACCTCGGAAAAGCTTGTGCAACCAACGGAGGGTCTGGGTGGCTTTCACAGCCCCTGGGAGCAGCCACATTGTTCTGCCTGCTCACCCCGCCCCCATTCAGCCTTAAAGACACAGATGCACCATCCCAAGAGGAACCCTTTCCAAGTGAAGTCTGAAGCCTCCGGAGGTGGAAAAGAACAATGGCAGCACAATATATAGAATACAAAAATAACCAAAATATTGTGCAAAAACAAACACTCTTGACTAGTGTATACAAAATTCTATTGACATGAAATGAAGAGCCTACAACAGTGGGCATACATTCATACAGTATAAATAGAAAACAAACGAAATTCTCAAAACAATATTCCAGGGAGGACCCCACACAGTCTCGGAGTTTTCCATACTGAGTACTAAGACTCAATAATAAAGTTCCACAGGAGTCCCTCCGTTGCTTGTTGACTTCTGAAGGAAAAATTCTAGCCTTCACGCAAACCCCGGCTTTGATTGCATTCCACTGCTCCTGCAGTTTCCTCTTAAGTCAACTGAAACTTCCAGCCAAGTTCTCTCTCAAACGCCCATTTTGGTATCTTAATTTGCGGCTTGGGCTAACAGAGCCCATGGCTTTTTTTTTTTTTTGCGCTCACAAGTTGCTGAACTTTCCATAACACAGGGAAACCAAAGGTTCAAGTTGACCCTTTACTATGCAAACGATCTCTGAAAAGCTTGCACAACAAACGGAGGGTCTGGGCTGCTTTCACAGCTCCTGGGAGCGGCCACATTGTTCTGCCTGCTCAGCCCGCCCCCATTCAGCCTTAAGACTCAGACACACCATTCAAAAAGGAAACCTTTGAAAGCTTTCTCATAGCATTCTGAAGGGAAAAGACACATGATTGCTGTGGGGTGGAGCTTCCCCCCGCTGGCCAGCTGACTGGGGGAAAGGAGCCTGGGAAAGCGGGAGAACCGCTGCTGGGACCTAGGGATTGGTAAGCCTAGCAAAGTGCTATAAAGTGTTTATCAATAAAATGAACCTGGACTGACCATCAGAAAGGCTTGATTTATTGAGGACAACTCAGGAGCTGGCCACTGCGTGTCAGACTGGGTGGGCTATGGGCCTGATCCAGTTTAGTGTAGCCAGTTTGGTGTAGTGGTTAAGCATGCGGACTCTTATCTGGGAGAACCGGGTTTGATTCCCCACTCCTCCACTTGCACCTGCTAGCATAGCCTTGAGTCTGCCATAGCTCTGACAGAGGTTGTCCTTGAAAGGGCAGCTGCTGTGAGAGCCCTCTCCAGCCCCACCCACCTCACAGGGTGTCTGCTGTGGGGGAGGAAGGTAAAGGAGATTGTGAGCCGCTCTGAGACTCTTTGGAGTGGAGGGTGGGATATAAATCCAATATCTTCTTCTTCTCTTTGTTCTTATGACTTGACCAAAACTACAATGACTGTGATTCGAGAATGAGATTAGAGCCCCAAACACCGTCTCTACTGTTGAGCCCATATGTCCTGCTAAATGATAAGGGGGGGGGGGGAACACTAATAATGTGAGGATGAGAGACAGGTTTAGAACTAGAGCACAAGACACTTCAAGGAAGCTTTCGGATATTCATCAGTAAAGGCGGAGAAATCAAAACCAGAACACTTGAGCTGTGGTGAATTTAAGGTTTTAATGTGGAAGATAAAGCCGGGTACACCTCAGGAGGGGCAAACCAGTGCGAAGTACAGTACACACAGCAGAAACTGAAGACCGCCCCCATGATTTCTCACTAGGTGGCACCAAGAAGGCAAGGTGAGGCAATTTCTTCTCTCTCTGCAATGACTTCTTTTCCGTCTTTGGTCTTAGAATAGACAAGGGGGGGGAAAGCCCAGCATTAAACATTAAGAACACTTGACATTTATAAAGAGCTTTAGGGATAAACCACTGTTATTACGCCCTTATTGCGACTGGAGAACAGAGAGAGGATGACGTCCTGAGACCTGTACGCCAGTCACAAAGGGGATGAGACCAATTACACTTTGCATCTTCTGAAGGTACCTTGATTGGGACATGGACGCATCTGAGTACCAGAGGTGGAATTCTAGCAGGAGGTCCTTTGCATATTAGGCCTAGGGTTGCCAATCCCCAGGTGGGGGCAGGGGATCCTCCAGTTTGGAGGCCATCCCTCCGCTTCAGGGTCGTCAGAGGGAAATGTCTGCTGGGAACTCTATTATTCCCTATGGAGATTTAGTCCCATAGAAAATAATGAAGAATTGATCTGTGGGTATCTGGGGCTCTGGCAGGGAACTGTTGTTTGAGGCACCGAATTTTCAGTACAGCATCTAGTGCCTCTCCCCAAAATATCCCCCAAGTTTCAAAACAATTGGACCAGGGGGTCATAAGAACATACGAGAAGCCACGTTGGATCAGGCCAATGGCCCATCCAGTCCAACACTCTGTGTCACACAGTGGCAAAAAAATTTATATACACACACACACTGTGGCTAATAGCCACTGATGGACCTCTGCTCCATATTTTTATCTAAACCCCTCTTGAAGGTGGCTATGCTTGTGGCCGCCACCACTTCCTGTGGCAGTGAATTCCACATGTTAATCACCCTTTGGGTGAAGAAGTACTTCCTTTTATCCGTTTTAACCTGTCTGCTCAGCAATTTCATTGAACGCCCACGAGTTCTTGTATTGTGAGAAAGGGAGAAAAGTACTTCTTTCTCTACTTTCTCCATCCCATGCATTATCTTGTAAACCTCTATCATGTCACCCCGCAGTCGACGTTTCTCCAAGCTAAAGAGTCCCAAGCGTTTCAACCTTTCTTCATAGGGAAAGTGTTCCAGCCCTTTAATCATTCTAGTTGCCCTTTTCTGGACTTTCTCCAATGCTATAATATCCTTTTTGAGGTGTGGCGACCAGAACTGCACACAGTACTCCAAATGAGACCGCACCATCGGTCCAATTCTATGAGCCCCCCAAAAAGGTGCCCCTATCCTTCATTATTTTCTATAGAAGGAAGGCATTTAAAAGGTGTGCCGTCCATTTAAATGTGATGGCCAGAACTCCCTTTGGAATTCAGTTATGCTTGTCACAGCCTTCAACTTGGCTCCACCCCTAATGCCTCCTGGCTCCACCCCCAAAGTCTCCTGGCTCCACCCCCAAAGTCCCCAGATATTTCTTAAATTGGACTTGGCAACCCTAATTAGGCCGCACATCCCTGATGTAGCCAATCCTCCAAGAGTTTACAAGGCTCTTTTTTTTGTAAGCTCTTGGAGGACTGGCTACATCAGCGGGGTGTGGACTAATACACAAAGGAGCTCATGCTAGAATTCTACCCCCGCTGAGTACCGTTCTGTGTCTTGGCGAAACAAAGCCAACAGGCCAATGGTGTTGATATACGATGCCATTTCACATTGGAGCGAAATAAGAAGAATAAGAAGATATTGGATTTATATATCCCGCCCTCCACTCCGAAGAGTCTCAGAGCGGCTCACAATCTCCTTTACCTTCCTCCCCCACAGCAGACACCCTGTGAGGTGGGTGGGGCTGGAGAGGGCTCTCACAGCAGCTGCCCTTTCAAGGACAACCTCGGCCTCCTCCTCTCCAGGCAAAACATCCTCAGCTCCTTCAACCTTTCCTCATAGGACTTGGTCTCCAGACCCCTCACCATCTTCGTCGCCCTCCCCGTTCCACCTTGTCTAGATCCATCTTAAATTGTGGTGCCCAAAACTGAACACAAGACTCCAGGTGAGGTCTTACCAGATTAAAAGATTAAAACAGTTAGTCCAAGGCAGCAGGGATGGCAATTCAGACATGGAAGGTGTGGACATATCACTTAGGCATCCTTGTCGCAGCCTAGGTGTCCAAAAGTATCAACTGTATCAGCCCGATTTTAGGCAATCTGTGCGGGGAGACCAATGTGGATGGAATAATAGGATGAGGACGTCCGCCCGCCTCAGCCATAGGCCTGGCGGAACAGCGCCGTCTTACAGACCCTCCGGAATGGTAACAAATCCAGTAGGGCCCACGCCTCCACAGGGAGCTGATTCCACCATGTTGGAGCCAGGGCCGAGAGATGGGGAGAGATGGTCCCGCAGATATGCCTGTCCCAGGTCGCACAAGGCTCCATCGGAAAGTGAGGGAGGGGCATTATTCCCTATGGAGACCCATCCCCATAGGGTATAATGGAGAAAATATCCACGGGTATATGAGGCTCTGGAGGGGTATTTTTTGAGATCTCTCTCGGCTTGACTTCGCGAACGAAGATTTAAGAAAGGTGCAGTAGTCCACGTCTGCTGCAGGCTCGCTGGTGGCTGACAAGACCAATGCGTGACAGGCAGGTCCAGCCACAGTGGCTGCAGGGAAAAGTCTGATTTGGGGTTGGTGCTGTAGCAGTGCGATTCTTCCTCAATCTCCTTTTGTCCTCAAGACCAGCTATGTGTGCGTTCTCAAAGGAAGAGACAGCCTGGTGGATGGTGTGCCTCCATGCTTTGCGATCCGAGGCTAGGTCAGACCACTGGTGACGGTTGATGCGACAGGTGCCAAGGGATTTCTTCAAAGAGTTTTTGTACCTCTTCTTTGGTGCCCCTCTATTTCGATGGCCGGTGGAAAGTTCGCCATACAGGGCAATCTTGGGAAGGTGGTGGTTTTCCATCCTGGAGATATGCCCTGCCCAGCGCAGCTGCGTCTTCAACAGCAATGCCTCGATGCTTGTAACCTCTGCCCGCTTGAGGACTTCAGTGTTGGTCACAAAGTCACTCCAGTGGATGTTGAGGATGGTTCGAAGGCAGAGCTGATGAAAGCGCTCAAGGAGTCGCAGATGATGACGGTATAAAACCCACGAGGCACCACATTTACAGCATAGCATCTGATGTCTGTTCTCAAAACAGCTTCCAAGTTTCAATAAGAATGGACTGGGGGTCCATTTCTATCAGCGCCAAAAGCCCCTATCCTTCATTATTTCCAGCGGTGGGAAGGCATTGAAAAGGTGTGCTGTCCCTTTAAATGGGATGGCCAGCCCTCCCTTTGGAGTTCAATGACGCTTGTCACAACCTTGCTCCTGACTCCACCCCCCGAAGACTTCTGGCTCCACCCCCAAAGTCCACCGGATAATTCATGAATTGGACTTGGCAACCCTAGATCTCATAGCTGCAATGGATAGCTTGGTGAAAGTGTCACCCCAGTGTGTCGCGGCAGTGAAAAAGGCCAGCTCTGTGTTAGTCTCTTTGTGTGTCTCTTCTCTTCATTTCTAGGGAAATCACAGCATGAATTATTTGGGGAATGGGGATGGAAGAAGAAGATCGTAGATTTATACCCTGCCCCTCTCTCTGAATCAGAATCTCAGAGCGCCTTACAATCTCCTATATCTTCTCCCCCTCACAACAGACACCCTGTGAGGTGGGTGGGGATCAGAGGGCTCTCACAATCTCTTATATCTTCTCCCCCTCACAACAGACACCCTGTGAGGTGGGTGGGGCACAGAGGGCTCTCACAATCTCCTATATCTTCTTCCCCCACAACAGACACCCTGTGAGGTGGGTGGGGCTGAGAGGGCTCTCACAATCTCCTATATCTTCTCCCCCCACAACAGACATCCCGAGAGGTGGGTGGGGCTGAGAGGGCTCTCAAAATCTCCCATATCTTCTCCCCCCACAACAGACACCCTGTGAGGTGGGTGGGGCTGAGAGGGCTCTCACAATCTCCTATGTTTTCTTCCCCTACAACAGACACCCTGTGAGGTGGGTGGGGCTGAGAGTTCTCTCACAATCTCCTATATCTTTTTCTCCCACAATAGACATCCTGTGAGGTGGGTGGGGCTGAGAGGGCTCTCACAATCTCCTATATCTTCTTCCCCCACAACAGACACCCTGTGAGGTGGGTGGGGCTGAGAGGGCTCTCACAATCGCCTATATCTTCTTCCCCCACAACAGACACCCTGTGAGGTGGGTGGGGCACAGAGGGCTCTCACAATCTCCTATATCTTCTTCCCCCACAACAGACACCCTGTGAGGTGGGTGGGGCTGAGAGGGCTCTCACAATCTCCTATATCTTCTCCCCCCACAACAGACATCCCGAGAGGTGGGTGGGGCTGAGAGGGCTCTCAAAATCTCCCATATCTTCTCCCCCCACAACAGACACCCTGTGAGGTGGGTGGGGCTGAGAGGGCTCTCACAATCTCCTATGTTTTCTTCCCCTACAACAGACACCCTGTGAGGTGGGTGGGGCTGAGAGTTCTCTCACAATCTCCTATATCTTTTTCTCCCACAATAGACATCCTGTGAGGTGGGTGGGGCTGAGAGGGCTCTCACAATCTCCTATATCTTCTTCCCCCACAACAGACACCCTGTGAGGTGGGTGGGGCTGAGAGGGCTCTCACAATCTCCTATGTTTTCTTCCCCTACAACAGACACCCTGTGAGGTGGGTGGGGCTGAGAGTTCTCTCACAATCTCCTATATCTTCTTCTCCCACAACAGACATCCTGTGAGGTGGGTGGGGCTGAGAGGGCTCTCACAATCTCTTATATCTTCTCCCCCCACAACAGACACCCTGTGAGGTGGGTGGGGCTCAGAGGGCTCTCACAAACTCCTATATCTTCTCCCCCTGCAACAAACACCCTGTGAGGTGGATGGGGCTGCGAGGGCTCTCACAGCAGCTGCCATTTCAAGGACAACCTCTGTCAGAGCTATGGGTTACCCAAGGCCATTTCAAGGCTTTTTTTTTTAAAGCAGAACGCACAGAAATGTAATTCCGGTTGGCATCAAGGGGGTGTGGCCTAACATGCAAATTAAGGGGGTTTGCTTCTCTTTTTCTAAAAAAAAAAAGCCCTGGGGATGAAAGGGGAAAATGGCAGCTGTTGTAGGGGATGCAGCTATACTTTAAGTGGGGCAGAAACGTGGAGATGTGCTAAAGCAGGGGTGTCATTAATGGTTTGGAACCCTTTCCCTATGAAGAAAGGTTAAAACGCTTGGGGCTCTTTAGCATGGAGAAACGCCGACTGCGGGGTGACACGAGAGAGGTTTACAAGATTATGCATGGGATGGAGAAAGAGGAGAAAGAAGTCCTTTTCTCCCTTTCTCACAATACAAGAACTTGTGGGCATTCCATGAAATTGCTGAGCAGTCAGGTTAGAATGAGAACCAGAACTACTTCTTCACCCAAAGGGTGCTTAACACATGGAATTCACTGCCACAGGAGGTGGTGGCAGCTACAAGCATAGCCACCTTCAAGAGGGGATTGGATAAATATATGGAGCAGAGGTCCATCGGTGGCTGTTAGTCACAGCATATTGTTGGAACTCTCTGTCTGGGACAGTGATGCTCTGTATTTTTGGAGCTTGGGAGGGGGGCAAAGTGGAAGGGCTTCAAGCCCCAATTGTGAACCTCTTGATGGCACTTGGGGTTTTCTTTTTTAGCCACTGTGTGACACAGAGTGTTGGACTGGAGGGGCCACTGGCCTGATCCAACATGGCTTCTCTTATGTTCTTAAGTGACACAGAGTGTTGGACTGGAGGGGCCACTGGCCTGATCCAACATGGCTTCTCTCATGTTCTTATGTGACTCAGAGTGTTAGACTGGATGGGCCATTGGCCTGATCCAACATGGCTTCTCTTATGTGACACAGAGTGTTGGACTGGATGGACCTTTGGCCTGATCCAACATGGCAAAGCCTCTATTTTCTCCATTGGCTGACCAGCACATGAAGCAACTTCTGTGCAAAAAACCTTGAAATGCCCAGCCATTTCATGTTTTCCCCTGGGTCTTCGGCTTGAAGCATTGGCCATGCAATTTCTATAATTAACATCAATACATCGAAAGTAGGTTTGCAGCTTGCAGACGTGCACCTGAGCAATGCCTGAACAGCATACTCAAGACTGCCACAGCACAGACATTTTGTGTCCAGATTTTGATGCAATCATTCAGAGCGAGAGGGGTCAGTTATCAGAAACTGTTACAGAAAAAAATATTGCAAGTGTACTCATCTTTTAAGCATGTTTTTTTTTAATATTTCAATTTTATTGTTAAAAAAAAAGATACAAACAAGAACTTAAATAACGCTTATACAAAAGTTATATCAGAGTTTGGTTTTACAAAAAAGAAGCATAGATCAATCAATTACAGAACAATAAAGTTCAACAGTTCAGGCGCAATATTTCTTCTACAGAGGCAATTGAGTTCACATATTCAAGATATGGAAACCATTTTTCAATAAAGTTATTCTTTTAGTTCGGTGATTCCATGATTAAAAGCTGCGTGGACAATTTATCTTGCACAATAAGCTCCCTGACTTTCGCAAACCATTCATCCATAGTAGGAAGATTAGGTTTTTTCCACTTCTGAGCTACTAAAATTTTACCTGCCAGTATCAAGTAAGCAATAAGCTCTTTGCGTTGAGGAGTGGAAAAACTATCTGGCCAGAGATTTAAAAGTACTGATTCTGGTGTTAAAGGTACCATACAGCCAACTATTTCAGATATTTTCGCTATCAACCGAGCCCAATACTTTTGAATTTCAGGGCATAGCCACCAACAATGGTTGCCCTCCTTACCGCACCCTTTCGAACATTCCGCGTTATTATTAAGTTTACTTCTAAACATTTTTAAAGGAGTCAAATACCAACGTGAAAGGAGTTTAAATTGCTGCGTATGAATATTTATAGCTCTGCTCTTTAAAAGGGGTGAGTTCCAAATCTGAACCCAGTCGTCTTCAGTAAATTGTGTGTCGCAGTCTCTTTGCCATGCATTTTGCTGTGAGGTAGGTAACAGCCATATTTCATCCATCAAAATTTTATAAATTATTGAAATAATGCCTTTCAAATTTGTTCTTCCTGATTTTAGCACTTTTTCAAAGTTATTCAGTTGTTTAGTTTTATAAATTAGTGGAATTACATGGTGAAGAGCCTGGTGGATTTGATAGTATTGGAACCATGAAATAGTAATATGGTGTTTCTCCTCTAGTTGTTCCCTAGTTCCTAATTTACCTGCAATTGCTAGGTCATTTAACCTATATAAGCCCTTTTTTCTCCATTCCCCAAAAGTTAAAGAGGCTTTTCCTGGGACAAACCAGGTTTGCCCCAGAAATACCATCATTGGAGAGGTTGGAGGGGCCAACTGGCCTCTTACTTTATCCCACAGTTCTAAGGTAAATTTCAAATACGGGTTATGTGCCTCCTGCCATCTCCTATCTTTTTTATCATTCCAAAGGACTTCATTTAAAAAGGGATGGGCAAGAGAGGACTGTTCAATTTGGGTCCAAGATATCTGCTGGGTAGGGCTGGCATAAGACACTATATGCCGAAGGTTAGCTGATATATAATATGTATAAAGATCTGGAAGGCCTAAACCACCTCTTTTAGTAGGTCTAGTTAGTAGTTGTGTGGATATCCATGCTTTTTTCCCATTCCATAGGAATGAGAGAATTAATTTCTGCCATTTTTTAAAAAAGGTCCCAGGGATCGATATTGGAATATTTTGAAATCTAAAAAGGAATTTAGGAAACAGAAAGGATTTAATCAGATCAATTTTTTCCATCAAGGAAAAAGAAAGTTTGGCCCAGTCTATAATAGTGGAATGCATTTCTTCTATTAAGGGGTTGAAGTTGCAGCTAAATAATTTTTGGAGGTTAGTAGGGATAAGTATTCCCAGATGTCGCCATTTCTAAGCATGTTTTAAGGGTTTTTTTTTTTTTAAATCATTCATTGTGTTTGCCTGTGTCCTTTATAAAGTTTATAACTCCACTGCCTGGCATTACATTTATGACACACCTGGCCTGGCCCGACAAGGCCTCATTCATATGAACATATGAAGCTGCCTTATACTGAATCAGACCCTCGGTCCATCAAAGTCAGTATTGTCTACTCAGACTGGCAGCGGCTCTCCAGGGTCTCAAGCGGAAGTTTTTCACACCTATTTGCCTGGACTCTTTTTTGGAGGTGCCGGGGATTGAACCTGGGACCTCCTGCTTATCAAGCAGAAGCTCTACCACTGAGCCACCGTCCCTCCCCATTCGTGTCCGATCCGGCCCTCATAACAAATGAGTTCGGCATTCCTGTGCTAGAGACTTCACGAAGACACAGATGGTAGAATCACCGATTCCTCAAATGTTCGCTCTCTGCTGCTACCAGCTGGCCACCAGCAGAATTACAGCCTAATTGTTCATGCTTGTTGACGAATTGTGAGAGAAGCTGGTGAAGCCGCCACAATGTAGCTTTGTGCTTCCTACTGCGATCGTGAAGTCACACTAGGACAGGGGTGCCGGACATGAAGTTCAGAGGTGAATCAGGCCAGATCATGTCATTTCTTTGTCTGTCGTTTCTTTTCCCGTGAGATACAATGGTGATGTCCAGAGGTGTGGCCTAATATGAAAATGAGTTTCCTGCTGGGCCTTTCCCACAAAAACGCCCTGTGTGAAACAATGGTGATGTCAGAGGGTGTGACCTGATATGCAAATGAGTTCCTGCTGGGCTTTTTCTACAAAAGCAGCCCTGGTGGTCTCATTTCCTTGTCTTCACTCAAAAGCGACATCTCCACATTGTGCAAACATTTTGTCCTCATGCTTCAACCCCAAACATCCCCTGCGGGTCCTAAGAACATGCCTGGTAACACTACAAGAAAGATCAGAAATGAAGCAATAGTGAGAAAGTGTAGATTTTAGCCATTCTTTAGAATAAATGTCTTTACCATAACAGGGGGAGGGCTTCTAGTGTCTTGGCCCTACTGGTGGACCTCCTGATGGCACTTGGATTTTTTGGCCACTGTGTGACACAGAGTGTTCGACAGAATGGGCCATTGGCCTGATCCAACATGGCTTCTCTTATGTTCTTATGTAACTCTGTGTGACATAGAGTGTTGGACTGGATGGGCCATTGACCTGATCCAACATGGCTTCTCTTATGCTCTTATGTAACTCTGTGTGACATAGAGTGTTGGAATGGATGGGCCATTGGCCTGATCCAACATGGGTTCTCTTATGTTCTTAGTAGTTCTTCGAAGGGGAAAGAGAAGTATAAACAATTTGTGGAATGTCCTTTGAAGGTAAAGTGTTTGTGAAAAAGATGGAGAAGCCTTTGTCCAGCCATAGGGCACACAGACTGGAATTGCTGATCCACGATTCTTCAAGTAGGGTGTAATTGGCAGATGCGATAGTGAAGCGATAGATGCGTTGTTTCAAGCTTTAAAGTGAACTATTAAAATGGCTTGAAGCTTCACATATCACACTTCGCTTGGCCCCAAATGAGTACTTCTGGTGAGGAAACTTGCCTAAGATCCACCTCCCCAAATGGTATAAAAAGCCAGCTGCTCCAGGTCTTCTTCTATCAGCTTTTCCTGGAACAGCATCTCTCACCTTTCTCTCCTCAGAGAACCAGGTAAGTCAGTTTGACTTTGCTGAGGAAGTTTAGCAGAAGGATAAAATATAGATTTAGGGACAGCTTGCAGATTTTCAAGGTTTTTCTTTGTTCAATAAGTGATTAGGTTTTTAAAAATAAGGTTAAATAGATACGGACCAAATATTGCTTGGGTTCAGAAATCCCTTTCTTTGCTTGAGGAGTTGGAGCAGAACAGTATTTCACAAATGAATCTATGACGTTGACATATTCTGACAAATTGGAGGGGTTCTGATTCATGGTTGACCACATGCTTTGTATGCTGAAGAATATAAGAATATCACAGCCAGATCAGACCAGGGAGGGTCCATCCAGTCCAGCCTCCTGTCTCCCACAGTGGCCAACCAGTTCCTCTGGGGGGCCAACAACAGGGCAGAGAGGCCGAGGCCTTCCCTTGAGAAGGGCATCAGAAGAGCCCTGCTAGGTCAGACTAGTGAAGGTCCATCTAGTCCAGCCTCCTGTCTCACACAGTGTCCTCAACCAGTTCCTCTGGAGGGTCAACAACAGGGCAGAGAGGCTGAGGCCTTCCCCTGAGAAGGGCATCAGAAGAGCCCTGCTAGGTCAGACTAGTGAAGGTCCATCTAGTCCAGCCTCCTGTCTCACACAGTGTCCTCAACCAGTTCCTCTGGAGTGCCAACAACAGGGCAGAGAGGCTGAGGCCTTCCCCTCAGAAGAACCTCAGAAGAGCCCTGATGGATCAGACCAGTGGGGGTCCATCTAGTCCAGCCTCCCGTCTCACACAGTGACCAACGAGTTCCTCTGGAGGGCCAGCAACAGGGCAGAGAGGCTGAGACCTTTCCTGAGAAGAACATCAGGAGAGCCCTGCTGGATCAGACGAAAGAGGGTCCATCTAGTCCATCCTCCTGTCTCCCACAGTGGCTCCAGCTCACACCTTTTTATCTTAGCTCAGGAAAAATGGTCCCAGAGCACAATGATTGATGCAGTAGCTCACAACTTTAATGTCAGTAGCTCACAAAGTAGAATTTTTGCTCACAAGACTCTGCAGCTTAGAGGGAACATTGCTTGGCAGTAAGTCCCATTGAACTCAATTGGACCTATTTCTATGGACACGTGTAGGGTTGGATTACACACCTTCTCATATTGGAACTAAGGTCATATATTTCTTCTTCTTTTCCTTCATATCTTTTCCCCTCTGTCTCCACCAATTTCAGATCCTTCTCTCAAGATGGTTTACGGAGGCAGCTGCGGCTTCACCTGCGTATCACAGTGCCCCCCACATCAGGCGTGCATCCAGCCACCCCCCTTCTGCGTCACAGTCCCGGGACCCATCCTGAGCTGCTCCAATGATACTTTGGCTGTGTCCTGCAATGCGCCCTGCGGCTACGGCTATGGTTGTGGTTGGGGAGGTTTCGGAGGTTTTGGCGGCTTTGGAGGTTGGGGTTTCAGCCGAGGCTATAGTTGTAGATGGTGAACCAGCTACAATATCTGTAAATCAACAGAATTTGAAAATAGTAACTTAGTTCTGGGTTTCAGAAGAACTAAGGAACCCACAACTCCTGTTTCTTTTGTTTCATTTCCTGAGATCTACGGTGACTCAATCCCCTCCAGCTTGCTGTCTTGCTGCAATGCAAAATGGTGTCAAGCATCAACACCTTTGGCCTGTTGGCTTTGTTTAGCCAGTGTGAAGAATGACATTCACATGTTTCCATGTACCAGTCAAGGTACCTTCAGAAGATGCAAAGTGTAACTCAGACCGATTTCACACTAGGGCTTGTTCCGGGTGCAGAGCCCTTTTTCCCCAGACACTTTTCCCGGTTTTCGCACAAGCTGCCCCAGAGCTGTGAGTTGGCCTGCTGCTTTTCCACAGCAAGCAGAAAGCGCTTGCCAGAGGATCTCGCTTGCTGCGGAAAAGCAGTGCTCCAACTCACAGCTCCATGTCAGCTATTGTGAAAATCAAGAGAACCATCGGGAGCAGAAGGGCTCTACTCCTGTAACAAGACTAGTGCAAAATCGGTCTCAGTTTCACCCCCATACTCTCTGTCCTGAGACTCTGAGTCTCTGGAGAGCCAGTTTGGTGTAGCGGTGAAGTGCATGGACTCTTATCTGGGAGAACCAAGTTTGATTCCCCACTCCTCCACTTGCAGCTGCTAGAATGGCCGTGGGTTAGCCATAACTATCACAGAGGTTGTCCTCGAAAGGGCAGCTGCTGTAAGAGCTTCTCTTAGCCCCACCCACCTCACAGGGAGTCTGTTGTGAAGGGAGAAGATAAAGGCGATTGTAAGCCACTCTGAGTCTCTGATCCAGAGAGAAGGGCGGGGTATAAATTTGCAATTATTCTTCTTCTTCAGTTGCAATAAGGGCATAATAACAGTGATTTACCCCTAAAGCACTTTATAGATATCGGATATTATTACTGTTTAGTGATACCAAAGGAAGATGAAGGGTTGTCGCAGACAGAGAAGAAATGATATCTCCTTGCCTTCTTTGCACCACCTAGGAATTTCTGTCGTATGCTTTGTACTCACCATTGCTTTGGCACCTTCTGGGGCATCCCCTGCTTTGTGTTCTGCATTAAAACGCTATATTTCATCACAGCCCAAGTGTTCTGGTTTTGATTTCTCCTCTTTTACATATGAACAGGGCTTGAATTCAGCAGGAGCTCACAGGAGCGCAGCTCCTAAACCTCCAGCCAGGGTCCGTATGCAGTGGGGAGTTCTCTACCCACTGTGCACAGATCCTGGGGCATATGCCAATGAGATATGCTACTGAGCTCCTGCACCTTTATTTCCTCTACAAAACGACCCCTGCTTATGAATATCAGAAAGACTACGTGAAGTTTCTTGTTACATGGTTCTTATATTTTTGGAAGCAGGTCCACCCGACCTGGTGGAATCAGCTTCTGTAAGAACATAAGAACATAAGAGAAGGCATGTTGGATCAGGCCAGTGGTCCATCCAGTCCAACACTCTGTGTCACATAAGAACATAAGAGAAGCCATGTTGGATCAGGCCCATGGCCCACGCAGTCCAACATTCTGTGTCACATAAGAACATAAGAGAAGCCACGTTGGATCAGGCCAAAGGCCCATCCAGTCCAACACTCTGTGTCACATAAGAACATAAGAGAAGCCATGTTGGATCAGGCCCATGGCCCACGCAGTCCAACATTCTGTGTCACATAAGAACATAAAATAAGCCCTGTTGGATCCGGCCAATGGCCCATCCGGTCCAACACTCTGTGCCACACACACACACACACACACACACACACACACACACACACACATATATATATATATATATATATATATATATATATATACATACACACACACTGTGGGTAATAGCCACTGATTGACCTCTGCTCCATATTTTTATCCAATCCCCTCTTAAAGCTGGCTATTCTTGTAGCCACCACCACCTCCTGTGGCAGTGAATTTCACCTGTTAATCACCCTTTGGGTGAAGAAGGACTTTCTTTTATCTGTTTTAACCTGACTACTCAGCAGTGTCATTGAATGCCCACGCGTTCTTGTATTGTGAGAAAGGGAGAAAAGGACTTCTTTCTCTACTTTCTCCATCCCATGCTGATCATCTTGTTGACCTCTATCGTGTCACCCCGCAGTCGACGTTTCTCCAAGCTAAAGAGCCCCAAGCGTTTTAACCTTTAGCCCCAAGCGTTTTTAATGGCTCAGTTGGCTCACAGCTGAAAAAGAATGCTCAGAGATGCAAATTAGCATCCTCAAACGAACCAATGAACAAACACTACTTTCCCTTCACATTACTTGTGCTCCACTTCTGGACCGGTCTCTCACCCTCACATACATTTTCTTTTTTGCCTTTATCACCTAGCAGAACACATGGGCTCAATGGTGGGGGTTGGTGTTTGGAGCTCCAATGCCACTCTTGAATCACACTCAGGGCTCTTTTTCCAGCAGGAGCTCCTCTGCATATTAGTCCACACACCCCTGATGTAGCCAATCCTTCTGGAGCTTACAGTAGGCCCTGTATGAAGAGCCCTGCAAGGAATTCTAGCAAGACCTCCTTTGCCTATTAGGCTACACCCCCCCAATGTAGCCAATCCTTCTGGAGCTTACAGTAGGTCCTGTACTAAAAGCCCTCTAAGCTCTTGGAGGATTGGCTACATCAGGGGGATGTGGCCTAATATGCAGAGGAGCTCCTGCTGGAAAAAGAGCCCTAGTCACACTCATCGTAGGTTTGGCCAAGTCATAAGAACATAAGAGAAGCCATGTTGGATCAGGCCAATGGCCCATCCAGTCCAACACTCTGTGTCACACAGGGGCCAAAAAACCTAGGTGCCATCAGGAGGTCCATCAGTGAGGCCAGGACACTAGAAGCCCTTCCACTGTTCCCTCCCCCACAAAGAACCAAGAATATAGAGCATCACTGCCCCAGACATTGGAACAGAAGAGAAGCCATATTGGCCACTGGCCCATCCAGTCCAACACTCTGTGGCACACAGTGGACAAAAAAACTCCAGGTGCCATCAGGACGTCCACCAGTAGGGCCAGGACACTAGACGTCCTCACACTGCAGCCCCCACCCCAAGCACCAAGAATACAGAGCATCACTGCCCTAGGCATGAGAACATAAGAAAAGACATGTTGGATCAGGCCAATGGCCCATCCAGTCCAACACTCTGTGTCACATAAGAACATAAGAGAAGTCCTGTTGGATCAGGCCAATGGCCCATTCAGTCCAACACTCTGTGTCACATAAGAACATAAGAGAAGCCATGTTGGATCAGGCCAATGGCCCATCCAGTCCAACACTCTGTGTCACATAAGAACATAAGAGAAGCCCCGTTGGATCAGGCCAATGGCCCATCTAGTCCAACACTCTGTGTCACATAAGAACATAAGAGAAGCCCTGTTGGATCAGGCTAATGGCCCATCCAGTCCAACACTCTGTGTCACATAAGAACATAAGAGAAGCCCTGTTGGATCAGGCCAATGGCCCATCCAGTGCAACACTCTGTGTCACATAAGAACATAAGAGAAGCCATGTTGGATCAGGCCAATGGCCCCTCAAGTCCAACTCTCTGTGTCACACAGGGGCCAAAAAAACAGTGGTCAAAAAACCAGGGGCCATCAGGAGGTCCACCAGCAGGGCCAGAACTCCAGAAGCCCTCCCGCTCTTGTCTCCCAAGCACCAAGAAGACAGAGTATCACTGGCCCAGACAGAGAATTCCATTTATCCTTGTGGTTCAATTGGGGAGGGGGGGGTGACAGATATGTCAGAACTGGAGATTGATATAACATTCTGGGGACCAGAAAAACTCTCTACACAGCTACACATGCTTGAGAGAAGATGTACATTGGTGTTCAGCAGGAAGCATCAGACAGCAATTCTCCTCGTGGTCAGCGGGTGGCATCAGAGAAGAAACCCTAATTGTGAAAGGGAATGGAATCACAGGAAAGTGGAAGTGGTTTCTCTTCATTGTGGTCTAGCAGCTCAAACTGAGGCCCACTGAGAAAATCCTTCCTTCTCTTGTGGTAAAAACAATGGCCTGAAAGGCAGTTTTACCATATGCGTGTTCACAAAGTCCCTGGCAGGTCTCCATCTGTCTCAGAAACTTAGGAAATGGTTGCCTTTTGCAGAATTCACAAAGCGTAAACTCAGCATTTATAGACCCGAGAATAGAGTTGCCAATGTTCAGAGATGGAAATTAGCATCCTCAAACCAACCAATGAACGAACAGTACTTCACCTTCACATTACTTGTGCTCCACTTCTGAACCTGTCTCTCACCCTCACATTCATTTTTTTTTTTCCCCTGTGGGGGATCAAGTAGAAATGGTCATGTGAAGGTCTTGTCCCTGGCACCTCCAATTAAAAGGATTAAGTAGAAATGGTCACGTGAAGGTCTTGTCCCTGGCACCTCCAGCTAAAAGGATCAAGTAGAAATGGTCGTGTGAAGGTCTTGTCCCTGGCACCTCCAGCTAAAAGGATCAAGTAGAAATGGTCGTGTGAATGTCTTGTCCCTGGCACCTCCAGCTAAAAGGATTAAGTAGAAATGGTCATGTGAAGGTCTTGTCCCTGGCACCTCCAACTAAAAGGATGAAGTAGAAATGGTCATGTGAAGGTCTTGTCCCTGGCACCTCCAATTAAAAGGATTAAGTAGAAATGGTCATGTGAAGGTCTTGTCCCTGGCACCTCCAGCTAAAAGGATCAAGTAGAAATGGTCGTGTGAATGTCTTGTCCCTGGCACCTCCAGCTACAAGGATCAAGTAGAAATGGTCATGTGAAGGTCTTGTCCCTGGCACCTCCAGCTAAAAGGATGAAGTAGAAATGGTCATGTGAAGGTCTTGTCCCTGGCACCTCCAACTAAAAGGATGAAGTAGAAATGGTCATGTGAAGGTCTTGTCCCTGGCACCTCCAATTAAAAGGATTAAGTAGAAATGGTCATGTGAAGGTCTTGTCCCTGGCACCTCCAGCTAGAAGGATCAAGTAGTATTCTCACAATTTTTATTGCTTAATCTCACTTTAAAAAATAAAATATATATATTTTAAATTTAAAAAACTGTAAATTACAAATACAAAGAGTTTCCTTTCTCCATTTCTCCTCCATTTCTCTGGGTTTTTTTTTACACAGGAGGTGGTGCCACAGGAGGTGGTGGCGGCCACAAGTATAGCCACCTTCAAGAGGGGTTTAGATAAAAATATGGAGCAGAGGTCCATCAGTGGCTATTAGCCACAGTGTGTGTGTGTATATAACATTTTTTGCCACTGTGTGACACAGAGTGTTGGACTTGATGGGCCGTTGGCCTGATCCAACATGGCTTCTCTTATGTTCTTATGTTCTAATGTACATTGCCAGTGTGTGTGTGGGGGGCTATTGGGCAGGTCGCCTAGGGCACCAAAAACCCTAGCACCAACGGTGAGCAATAATTCCATAGGATTGCATTACAAATGTTATATTTCTCGCTGAAGAAATGCAAACAGCTTTGAGTGAAGTCACCTGTCTTAGAGCAGCCAGCATCTCGCATTGGGTGTTCCATTCAAATCTCCTTTTATCCCATTTCTTTGCGATAATTTGTGGCTATGTGCCGTATTTCTATATCCTTTGAAGTCCTAATTAGCTGCCACCTATTATCGCCTTACTTTTTTTTTTTTTTTAACAACCTCAATCACTGTCATTATTTATTTCACTCCGGGAAGCGATGACTTTACTTAACATACAAAAAGGTCAAGGTAGTCCCCCGTGCAAACACCAGTCATTTCTGACTCTGGGGTGACGTTGCTTTCACAACGTTTCCACAACAGACTTTTTTACAGGGTGGTTTTGCCATCGCCTTCCCCAGTCCTCTACGCTTTCCCTCCCAGCAAGCTGGGTCCACATTTGACTGACCTCGGAAGGATGGAAGCCTGAGTCAACCTGGAGCCGGCTACCTGAGCCCAGCTTCTGCCGGGATTGAACTCAGGTCATGAGCAGAGGGCTCTGACTGCAGTCCTGTAGCTTTACCGCTCTGCGCCACGGGGCTCCTACTACATACTACGTGCGTCCTCCCCCCTGATTCGTTTTAAATTTAGAAATTCATGGACTCATCTGTCCTTTGGACTTTGAAAAGTGAGCTCTATTTTAATGGGGGTTTTTTGCATTCAAGAAATCGTGACGGGAGTCACGCTCCAGATGCCGTTTCAGTTCTTAGGAGATGAACTTTGTGCTCTTTAGTGTCAAAGACGAATCGCATTATGTGGGGTCTGCTCCTGACAATCTGTGCTTGCTGCCGATGTCCTTCTGCACATCGTTCAGGTTCCTGGTGATGGCTTCCATCTCTGGCCCCAGCATAGTTGAAGAACACAGTTTTCTTATATGGCACCCCTGCTTTGGTGCAGTGGTTAAGTGGGCGGACTCTTATCAGGGAGAACTGGGTTTGATCCCCCACCCCTCCACTTGCAGCTGCTGGAATGGCTTTGGGTCAGCCATAGTTCTCGCAGGAGTTGTCCTTGAAAAGGCAGCTTCTGGGAGAGCTCTCTTAGCCCCACCTATCTCAGTCTTCTTCTTCTTCTTCTTCTTCTTCTTCTTCTTCTTCTTCTTCTTCTTCTTCTTCTTCTTCTTCTTCTGCCAGTATCATAATGCCCCTGTATAAATCGATGGTGCAGTCTCATTTGGAGTACTGTGTGCAGTTCTGGTCGCCGCACCTCAAAAAGGATATTATAGCATTGGAGAAAGTCCAGAAAAGGGCAACTGGAATGATTAAAGGGCTGGAACACTTTCCCTATGAAGAAAGGTTGAAACGCTTGGGGCTCTTTAGCTTGGAGAAACGTCGACTGCGGGGTGACATGATAGAGGTTTACAAGATAATGCATGGGATGGAGAAAGTAGAGAAAGAAGTACTTTTCTCCCTTTCTCACAATACAAGAACTCGTGAGCATTCGATGAAATTGCTGAGTGGACAGGTAAAAACGGATAAAAGGAAGTACTTCTTCACCCAAAGGGTGATTAACATGTGGAATTCACTGCCACAGGAGGTGGTGGCGGCCACAAGTATGGCCACCTTCAAGAGGGGGCTAGATAAAAATATGGAGCAGAGGTCCATCAGTGGCTATTAGCCACAGTGTGTGTGTGTGTATATAGCCACAGTGTGTGTGTATATATAAAAATTTTTGCCACTGTGTGACACAGAGTGTTGGACTGGATGGGCCATTGGCCTGATCCAACATGGCTTCTCTTATGTTCTTATGTGACACAGAGTGTTGGACTGGATGGGCCGTTGGCCTGATCCAACATGGCTTCTCTTATGTTCTTATGTTCTTCTTCTTCTAATTCTAATTCTCATTCTTCTAATTGTTCTTCTAAATCTAATTATAATAATTCTTCTCACTTGCCTTGCAAGTGCCTTCCTAGGGTCGCCCTCAGACAATTGTACCTTGACTGCTCTTCCAGATCTACATTTGGGGCACCAGGCCTTCAGAGCTTTGCTGCGATCATGTGGAATTTGAAGCTCTGGGAATCCACACTGCAGGAATACAGGAGGGGCCCGGACGATGGAAAAAGGTGGACGCTTCATCATTTCCTGCGTGTTTCTGTAAATGAAGCATCAAAGGAGAAGTTCCGTCACCTCGACAAGTTGTTTGGTAACTTAAAACATCAAACAGATGTTAATAAACAGACCATATCTCACAACCCTTTTTTATAGTGAAGCCGTCATTCCATGGGGAAACATATAATTCCAAACAGCAAGAAAAGATAGCCGTGTGGGAAGGCCCGATGTTAATTATTGTTTGTACCAAGAAAGTTCCACATCCACCTGTTTCAGACCATCATTGTCTTTGATCTCATGCGAACATAATCAGGGATGAGTAAATATTTCCTATTTGATTTCTTTTTATATTCACTTACAATTCTGTCATTGTTTTGGATGCTCTATTTTCCAGGGTGCTTTTCTTTACTATGCATGAATCTTATGCCACTTGTACCATATTTGTACATACAATCACCATGTTTATGCAAAGTGTATATTTTATGGAGAAATTCAGTGCACAGAGAATGGTATGGTGAGGATTTTAAAGTCAAAATCAACAAGGATGAGAAATGTGGTGTCTCTAGTCATAAGAACATAAGAAGAGCACTGCCGGATCAGACCAATAGTCGATCTAGTCCAGCATTCTTTCTCATACACTGGCCACCCAGTTCCTTTGGAGGGCCAACAAAAGGGCATAGAGGCTGAAGCTTTCATAATAATATAACAGGAGCCCTGCTGAATCAGATCATTGAGGGTCCATCTAGTCCAGCATTCTGTCTCACAGAGTGGCCAACCAATTCCGCTGAAGGTCCAAAAGCAGGGAACAAAGACCAAGGCTTTCCCCTCAGAAGAACATCAGAAGAGCCCTGCTAGATTAGACCAGTGAGGGGTCATCTAGTACAGCCTCCTGTCTCACACAATGGCCAGCCAGTTCCTCTGGAGGGCCAACAGCAGGGCAGAGAGGCAGAGGCCTTCCCCTGAGAAAAAACATCTGAAGAGCCCTGCTGAGTCAGACCAGGGAGGGTCCATCTAGTCCAGCCTCCTGTCTCACACAGTGGCCACCCAGTTTCTCTGGAGGGTCAACAACAGGGCAGAGAGACTGAGGCCTTCCCCTGAGAAGAACATCAGAAGAGCCCTGCTGGGTCAGACCAGGGAGAGTCCATCTAGTCCAGTCTCCTGCCTCACACAGTGGCCAACCAGTTCCTCTGGAGGGCCAACAACAGGGCAGAGAGGCTGAGGCCTTCTGCTGAGAAGAAAATCAGAAGAGCCCTCCTGGATCAGGCCAGGGAGAGTCCATCTAATCCAGCATCCTGTCTCACACATAAGAACATAAGAACATAAGAGAAGCCATGTTAGATCAGGCCAATGGCCCATCCAGTCCAACATTCTGTGTCACACAGCGGCCAAATATATATATATATATATATATACACACACACACACACACACACACACACACACACACACTGTGGCTAATAGCCACTGATGGACCTCTGCTCCATATTTTTATCTAACCCCTTCTTGAAGGTGGCTATGCTTGTGGACGCCACCACCTCCTGTGGCAGTGAATTCCACATGTTAATCACCCTTTGGGTGAAGAAGTACTTCCTTTTATCCGTTTTAACCTGTCTGCTCAGCAATTTGTTTATCAGCCAACCAGTTTATCTGGAAGTTCAACAGCAGAACATAGACACCCAGGCCTTCCTCTGATTTTGCCTCCTGCCACTGGGATTCAGAGGTTGACTGCCTTTGAACATAGAGACCTCAGGAAGCGAGTGCATGGGCCAATCTAATCATGATGCTGCCTTGTACTGACTCATACCCTTGGTCCGTCAAGGACAGTATTGTCTACTCAGTCCGGTAGAGGGTCTCCAGGGTCTCAAGCTGAGGTCTTTCACACCACCTACTACCTAATTCTTTTGACTGAAGATACTGGGGATTGAACCTGGGCCCTTCTGCATGCCAAGAAGATGCTTAGTCACTATGCCACAGCCCCTTCCAAATCGTAAACACTTGGGTAAGAAGATAGTTTTCCCCATGCCCTTCTACCCTGTAACTTCTTTCCGCATCCTTATTATCCCATATCCCTACTTCTTCTGGTAAGAAAAACTACAGGAATTACTGGCACTTATATTTTCAACTCTACCATGATTTAATAAAACAAAATAAAAGAAACAAACAAAAAAATGGAGACCATTGGCTAGGGGCCGAATCACCCCAGATTTGAAAATCTGAAATTTTCACAGAATCATAAAAGCACAGAATTGGAAGGGGCCATACAGGCCATCTAGTCCAACTCCCTGCTCATGCAGGATCAGCCTAGAGCAGGGGTGGGGAACAGTGGCTCTCCAGATGTTTTTTTGCGTACAACTCACATCAGCCCCCAGCCATTGGCCATGCTGGCTGGGGCTGATGGGAGTTGAAGGCAAAAACATCTGGAGAGCCACTGTTCCCCACACCTGGCTAGAGCATCCGTAGGTAGCTGATTCTGCTGTTGAACAATTCTCACTGTAAAAATGTCATCCCCAAATATCCAGCTGGTACCTTCCCACTCTTAATTAAAACCATGATTTGGAGTCCTCTCCTCTGCTGCCAACAAGAACAGCTCCCTGCCCTCCTCTAGGGGACAGCCCTTCAGAGACTTCAAGAAAGCATCCTGTCCCCCCCCCCTGAACCTTCCCAAGTCCCTCAGCCTTTTCTCCTAGGGCTTCTTGGTCTCCAGGCCCCTGATCTCCTCTGTTGCAAGCCCTCTTCTCTGCTGCCAGCCAAAACAGCTCCCTGCCCACCTCTAAGGGACAGGCCTTCAGAGACTTCAAGAGAGCCATTCTGTCCCCCCGTCCCCCGGAACCTTCCTAAGTCCCTCAGCCTTTCCTCCTAGGGCTTCTTGGTCTCCAGACCCCCTGATCAACCTTGTTTCTCTCCTCTGTGCAAGCCCTCTCCTCCACTGCCAGCAAAAACAGCTCCCTGCCCTCCTCTAAGGGACAGGCCTTCAGAGACTTCAAGAGAGCAGTCATGCCCCCCCCCCCCACTTCTTCTCTAGACTGAACTTTCCAAGTCCCCTCAGCCTCTCCTCAAAGGGCTTGGTCTCCAGGACCCTGACCGTCTCTTCTCTGCGCCCACGCCAATCTGTCCACCATGTGAGGCCTTCACATGGTTTCATTTCAAATTATTACACTCATTAAAAGAAGATTATGAAATCAAAGTTGTACCTCCCTTCTCCCCAGACCTTAAAGCAGTACTTTGAATACGTTCAGGATCATAGAGATAGCCATAAGATTGCCAGGTTTGTGTTGGAAATATCTGAGACTTTGAGGGTTCATCCGGCAGTCGGTGGGGTTTGGGAAGGGGAGGGGCTTCAGTATGGTACAATAGCATAGGATCCATCCTCCGTAGCAGCCATTTTCTCCAAGGGAGCTGATATCTGCCAGCTGGAGATCAGTTGTCAAAGTGGGAGATCTCCAGGCCCCCACTAAAGGCGGGTGAATCGTCTGCAAAGTTTTTTGAAGTTGGAAATTGACATTCACACATGGGTTTGAATGAACTTATACCTGGACTGATATTTCTGTACCTTCATTGATATAGTTGTATGTAATAAGGTTTTGATATTGTAGTGTTAGAAAAAGGTACAGAATTTTGATATATGCAAATTGTCCACAGACTGTATAGCTTTAAGAGGTTGAATAATTATATTGTGTATTCTATACAGCAGGGGGTGGCCAATGGTAGCTCTCCAGATGTTTATTGCCTACAATTCCCATCAGTCCCAGCCATCAACCATGCTGGCTGGGGCTGATGGGAGTTGTAGCAAAAAAACATCTGGAGAGCTAACATTGGCCACCCCCTGCTATATAGAGTTCTTCATTATTATTCCACAGTTCATTTGTATGCTTTTGTTCCTTACTGTGGTACTCTAGGGCTGTTCCCTAGGAGAGCCAATTTGGTGTAGTGGTTAAGTGTGCTGACTCTTATCTAGGAGAACCGGGTTTGATTCCCACTCCTCCACTTGCACCTGCTAGCATGGCCTTGGGTCAGCCATAGCCCTGGCAGAGTTGTCCTTGAAAGGGCAGCTGCTGTGAGAGCCCCTCTCCAGCCCCACCCACCTCACAGGGTGTCTGTTGTGGGGGAGGAAGGGAAAGGAAATTGTGAGCCACTTTGACCTCTTTGGAGTGGAGGGCAGGATATAAATCCAATATGTCAAGACAGTGTGCGATTGCAATAAAAAAAAGGCCAATGCCATGCTGGGAATTATTAGGAAGGTAACTGAAAACAAATCAGCCAGTATCATAATGCCACTGTATAAATCGATGGTGCGGTCTCATTTGGAATACTGTGTGCAGTCTGGTCGCAACTGCACCTCAAAAAAGATATTATAGCATTGGAGAAAGTCCAGAGAAGAGCAACTAGAATGATTAAAGGTTTGGAACACAATCCCTATGAAAAAAGGTTAAAAACGCTTGGGGCTCTTTAGCTTGGAGAAACGTCGACTGTGGGGTGACATGATAGAGGTTTACAAGATTATGCATGGGATGGAGAAAGTAGAGAAAGAAGTACTTTTCCCCCTTTCTCCCAATACAAGAACTTGTGGGCTTTCAATGAAATTGCTGAGCAGTCGGGTTAGAACGGATAAAAAGGAGGTACTTCTTCACCCAAAGGGTGATTAATATGTGGAATTCACTGCCAGAGGAGGTGGTGGTGGCTACAAGCATAGCCAGCTTCAAGAGGGGGTTAGATAAAAATATAGAGCAGAGGTCCATCAGTGGCTATTAGCCACAGTGTGTGTGTGTGTATAATATTATATATATATATACAAAAAAATTTCTGGCCACTGTGTGATACAAAGTGTTGGACTGGATGGGCCATTGGCCTGATCCAACATGGCTCCTCTTATGTTCTTCTGTGACACAGAGTGTTGGACTGGATGGGCCATTGGCCTGATCCAACATGGCTTCTCTTCTGTTTCTTATGTGACACAGAGTGTTGACTGGATGGGCCGTTGGCCTGATCCAACATGGCTTCTCTTATGTTCTTCTGTGACACAGAGTGTTGGACTGGATGGACCATTGGCCTGATCCAACATGGCTCCTCTTATGTTCTTATGTGACACAGAGTGTTGGACTGGATGGGCCGTTGGCCTGATCCAACACGGCTTCTCTTATGTTCTTATGTGACACAGAGTGTTGGGACTGGAATGGGCCATTGGCCTGATCCAACACGGCTTCTCTTATGTTCATTTGTGACACAGAGTGTTGGACTGGATGGGCCATTGGCCTGATCCAACATGGCTTCTCTTATGTTCTTCTGTGACACAGAGTGTTGGACTGGATGGGCCGTTGGCCTGATCCAACATGGCTTTTCTTATGTTCTAATGTGACACAGAGTGTTGGACTGGATGGGCCATTGGCCTGATCCAACACGGCTTCTCTTATGTTCATTTGTGACACAGAGTGTTGGACTGGAATGGGCCGTTGGCCTGATCCAACATGGCTTCTCTCATGTTCTTATGTTCAATCTCTTCTTCGTCTTCTTTCCCCACTTGAAGGCTAGCAACTGTATATCAAAACCGTTTGAGCTGGGATTTTTTTTTTTGTGGGGTGTGTGTAGTCAATCAGTCTGTTCACTGTATTCCTTTGCTATCTCACTTCCTAACCATGCAGTACAGCTCAGCTGGCTTTTCAAACATGTATGGTCTCGCAGAACCGAATAAAACTTTCTACTACTCCCCATGCTTGCTGGATAATTGCTGCCCTCCAATAGGCAATTGCTTATATAGACAATTAGATCACTCACAAACCATATAAATCAGTCATCAATAAATGCTGTTAGATTCAGAGGGTAGCCATCTTGGTCTGCAGTGGAACAACCAGACTCGAATCCGGTAGCACGTTTAAGAGACCCACATGATTTATGAGTTATAAGTAGCTTTTAAGAGACAATGCTTCTTTTGTTGGGTAAATGTTGTATGTCAATAAACTTGTACGCTTCGGTGTTCATCTCAGTCAAGGTAGCCATACCTGCTTAATGTAAGAGCCACATCAAATAAATGTCAGATGTTTGAGAGCTGCAGGACATGAACATCAAATGTTTGAGAGCTGCAAGATTATTTATTGATAACCATGGTTTTATCTGTTTTTATCTGTTTTAAATGCTGATTCCTTTATATGTTTAAATACTGTAATTTTGTTGGATCTATCACTGGAAGCCGCCCTGAGCACTTGTGGGAAGGGCGGGATATAAATCCCAAATAAATAAATAAATAAATAAATAAATAAATAAAATAAAATAAATAAGGAAGGAAGGAAGGGAGGGAGGGAGGGAGGAAGGGAGGGAGGGAGATAGAGAGGGAGGGAGGAAGGAAGGATTGAAGGAAGGAAGGAAAGGAGGGAAGGAGAGAGGAAGGAAGGAAGCAAGGTGGGAGGAAGGAGAGAGAGAACGAAGGAAGGAAGGAAGGAAGGAAGGAAGGAAGGGAGGGAGGGAGGGAGGGAGGGAGGGAGGGAGGAAGGAAGGAAGGAAGGAAGGAAGGAAGGAAGGAAGGAAGGAAGGAAGGAAGGAAGGAAGGAAGGAAGGAAGGAAGGAAGAAGGAAGGAAGGAGGGAGATGGGGAGGGGTGGGAGAGGTGGAAAGGAAGCAACTTTAACTTTAAATGCATTTTTCAAACTCACCGGCTGGCTTGGAGAAATGATTTAAAGAGAGCAATGCCTTCTCCAAGCCAGCCAAACGGGTCGTGGGGCCTTGAGAGCCACACGATATGTGTGAAAGAGCCACATGTGGCTCCCAAGCTGCAGTTCGACCACCCCAGATCTCAGTAGTCCTTAGGGACAGTAAAAGCCGCTAATTAGTTAGAATCGGGAGAATTTTCGTGCATGCCCTGCTTTATGAAAACTTGATGCAAACCAGTTCAGTGAAAGTTCACGACAGTTCGGCACGAACCAGACAGACAAAGCAATTGACTGGCATTCGTTCAAGCCTCGAACCCTGCAATTCTGAT
>NC_083223.1:276242413-276274913 GCF_032191835.1 Heteronotia binoei
CTAATTCACAGGATCTTCATTGCTGTCAGATGGCCATCTAGCCTCTGCTTCAAAACCTTCAAGGAAGGAGACCCCACCATCTCTCAAGGAAACCTAGAATCATAGAATCCTAGAGTTGGAAGGGACCTTACCGGGTCATCTAGTCCAACCCCCTGCACAATGCAGGACACTCACAAATACCTCCCCCTAAATTCACAGGATCTTCATTGCTGTCAGATGGCCATCTAGCCTCTGTTGAAAAACCTCCAAGGAAGGAGAGCCCACCACCTCCAAGGAGGAAGCCTGTTCCACTGAGGAACCGCTTTTAACAGTCATAGAACCATAGAGTTGGAAGGGACCTCCAGGGTCGTCTAATGTCCAACCCTCCGCACAATGCAGGAGACTCACAAACACCTCCCCCTAAATTCACAGGATCTTCATTGCTGTCAGATGGCAATCTAGCCTCCGTTTAAAAACCTCCAAGGAAGGAGAGCCCACCACCTCCCGAGGAGGAAGCCTGTCCACTGAGGAACCGCTCTTAACAGTCATAGAGTCACAGAGCTGGTCAGGAAGTCCTTCCTAATGTTGAGCTGAACACTCTTTTGACTTAATTGCAACCCATTGGTTCTGATTCGAAGTACTAACCAGGGCCAACCTTGCTTAGCTTCTGAGATCTGATAAGATCAGAGTAACCTAGTCATCCAGGGTGAGTAGGGCTGCCAATCCCCAGGTCCTGGCGAGGAACCTCCCCCAATGTCACTGGTGCGATGACGGCACCTGGAAGTGATGTCATCAAGTGGCGGGGCCCATGTGGGGGCCTCTCTAGCCATTTCCAGGAAAACCCTATGTTTTTCCAAGATGCTCTAGCTATTTGGGAGGTAAAAACCGTTTGGTGCATAGGTGCCATAGAGTTTTTACCTCCCAAATGGCTAGATTGTCCGGGGGAAACCACAGAGTTTCCCTGGAAATGCCTAGGGCGGCCCCACACGGGCCCCGCCATTTTGATAACATCACTTCCAGGGACACTTGTGAGAGTCCCTCGCTGTGGGAAGCTGGGGACTTGGCAACCCTAAGGGTGAGGTACAGAATGGTATATCACATCTAACATATTTACTGTAAGTTTAAAATGGCATATGGAGAAAAGGTGGGAAAGCACCCGATGGAGAGACTGTGTGTGTGTGTGGTGGAGGTCTTTCCAAATATGTATGAAAATGAAAAGAAATGTGGGGGTGGGATATACACTTGTCCATTCGCAGCAGGCACTGACATTCCCAAGCAGTGTTCTCTATGATTCCTTATTAAGAAGTAAACATATGAACTTGGACATATGATCTGTAATCACTTGACCATCTGTGGAAAAAGAAAGCTACCATATTGGGTGTATCCATGCATCGTTTAAGAGCCACCTGGCATTGACAGAGTTCATTGACTGCTGCAATCTTGGACAGGGATGGTGGAGACCAATGTTTCATAAAGAGGAGGACTTGCTGATTGTTTGGAATTTGGTCTTTATGGAGCAGGAAGTTGTGAGCTCTGCTGCAGAAAAAGAACAACAAGCTGAGAACATAAGAACAAAAGAGACGCCATGTTGGATCAGGCCAGTGGCCCATCTTGTCCAACATTCTGTGTCACACAATGCCCCCCCCCCCCAAAAAAAACAGGTGCAATCAGGAGGTCCATCAGTGGGGCCAGGACACTAGAAGCCCTTCCACTGTTGCCTCCCCCCAAGCACAAGAATACAGAGCATCACTGCCCCAGACAGAGAGGTCCATCAATACTCTGTGGCTAATAGGCACTGATGGACCTCTGCTCCATATGTTGATCCAATCCGCTCTTGAAGCTGTCTATGCTTGCAGCCGCCACCACCTCCTGTGGCAGTGAATTCCAGCTCCTGTGGCAGTGTTAATCACCCTTTGGATGAAGGACTTCCTTTTATCCATTCTAACCCAACTGCTCAGCAATTTCATTGAGTGACCATGAGTTAAAGTGCTGTCAAGTCACACTTGACTTTTGGTGACCTCAGCAAGGGTCTTTCAAAGCATGTAAGAAGCAGAGCATTCCTGGGAGGTCTCCCTTACAAGTACCGACCCTGATGACTTCAAGACTTGATGAGATTGGGCTATGCCTTAACTCCCAGGCAGGCAGGAAGAAGAAGAAGAAGATTGCAGATTTATACCCTGCTCTTCTCTCTGAATCAGAGTCTCGGAGCAGTCACAATCTCCTTTCCCTTCCTCCCCCACAACAGACACACCGTGAGGTAGATGAAGATATTGGATTTATATCCCGCCCTCCACTCCGAAGAGTCTCAGACCGGCTCACAATCTCCTTTCCCTTCCTCCCCCACAACAGACACCCCGTGAGGTAGATGAAGATATTGGATTTATATCCCGCCCTCCACTCCGAAGAGTCTCAGAGTGGCTCACAATCTCCTTTCCCTTCCTCCCCCACAACAGACACCCTGTGAGGTAGATGAAGATATTGGATTTATATCCCGCCCTCCACTCCGAAGAGTCTCAGAGTGGCTCACAATCTCCTTTACCTTTCTCCCCCAAAACAGACACCCTGTGAGGAAGATGAAGATATTGGATTTATATCCCGCCCTCCACTCCAAAGAGTCTCAGAGCAGCTCACAATCTCCTTTTCCTTCCTCCCCCACAACAGACACCCCTGGGAGGTGCGTGGAGCTGAGAGAGTTCTCCCAGAAGGACAGCTCTGCCAGAGCTTTCAAGGACAGCTCTGCCAGAGCTATGGCTGACCCAAGGCCATTCCAGCAGCTGCAAGTGGAGGAATGGGGAATCAAACCCGGTTCTCCCAGATAAGAGTCTGCTCACTTAACCACTACACAAGCTAGCTCTCTATGGTACATCCCAGGAAAAAAAATCAGGTAGAGAAGAAAATTAGGCATTGTTGTTCTTGCCATGGAGCGTTTCCAGTTGATTTATACTGAATCAGACCCTTGGACCATCAAAGTCATTACTGTCTACACAGACCACAAGCGGTTTTCGTGTCACAGGCAGAGCTGTTTCATATCAACTACTGCTTTGTCCTTTTAATGGGAGGTAACAGGGATCGATCCTGGGACCTGATGCCTACCAAGCAGATGCTCTAGCAC
The DNA here is from genome assembly GCF_032191835.1 of Heteronotia binoei. NCBI lineage: Eukaryota > Metazoa > Chordata > Lepidosauria > Squamata > Gekkonidae > Heteronotia > Heteronotia binoei. The sequence goes on from NC_083223.1 coordinate 276,245,505, forward strand.
GGAGCCATGGTCCCTTCCCAAGGACTGTCGTTTTTAAATCCTGCAACTTTATGATTGATTTTCAGCACCTGGTTTTTTGTCCACTGTGTGACACAGAGTGTTGGACTGAATGAGCCATTTGCCTGATTCAACGTGGCTTCTCTTATCTTCTTATGTAGCTCTGTGTGACACAGAGTGTTGGACTGGAGGGGCCATTGGCCTGATCCAACGTGGCTTCTCTTATGTTCTTATGCAACTCTGTGTGTAGGGTGGCCAGACCGTCCCGGGCACCCGGGAAAGTCCCGGTTCTGGCCCCCAATTCCCGGCTCCCGGGCTGGCTATACCGGGACCATTAGAGGTCCCGGTTTAGCCAGCCAGAGAGCCGGTGGGCCACGCGCGTGGGTGGGGAAGGCGGCGAGGGAGGGAGGGAGCAATTGTGGTGGGCTCTGCGCATGCGCGGGGACGCTCCCTCCCTCACTCGCCGCCTTCCCCGCCCGCGCGCGGGGCCCGGCGGCGGTGGCGGAGGCCGGAAAGGCGGCGGAGAGGCCGGAGCTGGTCGCTGGAGGCCCTCCAGTGACCAGTGCCGGCCTCTCCGCCGCCTCCCCGGCCTCTGCCACTGCCGCTGAAGCAGCCTGTCGGTCACTTCCGTGTTCCTGTCCTGCATCTCGACCTGTGTTATTAGTGACAGGCTGCTTCAGCGTGCCGCTGCGCCGGCCCCCTGGGTCCAACAACGATGGGACCGATGCCACAGGGACGGGCTCGAAACACTCTATAACCCCTCAAAAGAACAGCAGTCTAGCTCGCTTCCCCCGAGCCCTGCCGCCATAAGCCTCAAGGGGGCTCATTTTGCAGCATCTCCCGGCGGGAGGGTGGCACCCGCACGGGACACATATCAAATGAAAGAGGGGGCGCAGGGCTATCAGAAACAGCCGGCGGAGGGAGTCGGGAGACCACCCCACTGGGGGATCCACACCCCGAAAGTGATGAAGGTGGCGCAGATAGAGCCAACAGAGCAAACAGGACAAAATAAATAGGCTGCATTATGCAGCACAGTCTCACTGGAATCTCACTGGAATCTGACTGGCTTCTCAGCGTGGAACTCGTTCTCTCTAGTCTTCTCACTTTGAAAAAAGTAAAAAAAGAGTTTTATTTAACTTTATTTCCCCCTTTCCCTCTCTATAAATAATCTTGGTGTTTCCGGCGGTGATATTTGGGGGATTTTTGGGGACGTCACAGGAAGTGCTGTGAAGTCACTTCCTGTTTCCGGCAGTGGCATTTGGGGGAAATGATGTCACAGGAAGTGATGTCACTTCCTGCTTCCGACAGGTGGCGCGGGGAAAATGATGTCACAGGAAGTGATGTCACTTCCTGTTTCCAGCAGGTGGCGTGGGGAGATGATGTCACAGGAAGTGATGTCACTTCCTGTTTCCGGCGGTGGCATGACGTCACCGGAAGTGAAATCTTCCTGTTTCCGGCGGCGCGCACGCTCTGCACGCGCGCACACACATTCCTTCCCCCCTCAAGGTGTCCCTGGCTGGCCTGCAGAAATTATGGCCACCCTATCTGTGTGACACAGAGTGTTGCACTGGAGGGGCCATTGGCATGATCCAACATGGCTCCTCTTATGTGACACAGAGTGTTGGACTGGATGGGCAACTGGCCTGATCCAACATGGCTTCTCTTATGTGACACAGAGTGTTGGACTGGAGGGGCCATTGGCCTGATCCAACGTGGCTTCTCTTATGTTCTTATGTGACTCTGTGTGACAGAGTTTTGGACTGGATGGGCCACTGGCCTGATCCAACATGGCTTCTCTTATGTTCTTATGTGACACAGAGTGTTGGACTGGATGGGCCATTGGCCTGATCCAACGTGGCTTCTCTTATGTTCTTATGTGACTCTGTGTGACAGAGTTTTGGACTGGAGGGGGCATTGGCCTGATCCAACATGGCTCCTCTTATGTTCTTATGTAACTTTGTGTGACACAGAGTGTTGCACTGGAGGGGCCTTTGGCCTGATCCTACATGGCTACTCTTACGTTCTTATGTTCTCAGGTCAAATGAGGAAGCTGGGGGAGGGGGAACACTGGGTTCACCTGAATTCTGTTTTGGGTCATGTCCTTAAGTGAAGGAAACCCAGAGCACACGGCCAGTTTGCTTTTTTGTACTCACGTCTTAATCAAGGATAATGACGCCTGTGGACTAACAGAGTTATAAAGCCAACGTAGGATGGAGGCTTTTTAAAAAAGCGTTGCAAACAATCATTAATCTTTAATATGCATCAGGAATGAGATTACTGTGTGCATTGTTTTTCCCTTGACGTTGACATGACAAATCAGCAGAAAAGTTTCCCGCCATGAGGAATCATACCCAGGGACGCAGAGTACATTTCTTCTAGAGCAAAAGCCCAGGGATCTATCTCCCTTCCTTGGGTGTATAGTTTAATGCAGGAGTGTCAAACAGACATTCTGGGGGCTGAATCAGGCCCCCGGAGGGCTCTTATCAGGCCCCTGAACAACTGGCTGTCGTCTGCTTCCTTCTCCTTCTCTCTTGCCTTTTTCTGCATCCCCGCTTGCTTTGCCAGACTTGCTCAATCACACAGCAGAGCTACAGAGCAAAACCTCATTTTTTTTTCATTCATTGAGGCGCCTCCCCTCCTGGTCCCCTCGGGAGGGAGGGAAAGAGCCAGAGCTTCCTTTGTCCAGTCCCCTGCATCCCATGGGTGAAATACAAAGAAAGCATCTTTAAGACCAACAAGTGCTAATGTTTTAGGCAATCTGGGTACAGCCACATACAAGGGGGAAAATATATGCCCATCAGCATTCGAAAAAAACAACACCACAGAATTGTCTATGAACACACAGACATGAACACGCATGAATCAGACCAGTGGTCCACCAAATATAGTATTGTCTATTCAGACTGACAACAGCTCTCAAGGGTCTCAGGCAGGCTGAGGTCTTTCAATTCACCTACTGCTAGATCCGGTAGAGAGCTAGATCCGGTTTGGTGTAGTGGACTCTTATTTGGGAGAATTGGGTTTGAATCCCCACTCCTCCACTTGCAGCTACTGGAATGGTCTTGGGTCAACAGTAGCTCTCGTAGGAGTTGTCCTTGAAAGGGCAGCTTCTGGGAGAGCTCTCTTGGCCCCACCTAACTCACAGGGTGTCTGTTGTGGGGGGGAAGATAAAGGAGAATGTAAGCCACTCTGAGACCCTGTTCAAATGCACAGTATAATCAGATGTCGCTGCTGTTTCCTTCCGGATTTAAAGTGGCTGATCAGACAGCAACATCTGCCTCCCGGTATTAACTCATGGTAGTCCCCTCCCCCCAATCCTTCTCGGAACAGGGTTATTTTGTTACCTGCTCCTTTGCGGTGTTTTTTTAGTTCTCCGGTTTCACTTTGTAGTTTTCTCCGTCTGGATAGTTCTGCTGCGATATAAACCAACTTCCGGATGTCTGAAGGCTGTCCCAGAGCAAAAGGAGCCTCAGACATCCGGTTTATGGTCGCCATTGTTTTTACTACTTAGCGATATGCACATAGTCGCATAACCACATAATGTTTTAACCTATGCACATGCGCATATGCGCATAATGCATGCATGTGCATACTAGTGGTGGAGAAAAAAAGAACTGCATGGTGCCGTCATGTGGACGGCAGAAGACGGTTTCACCGGGGAGTGATTCGAATTGCAATATGGCAGTCTGATCGATAATTTCTGGAACAAAGATATTCGGAACAGAACCGGGTCAGTTTAACACGGACTCAGCACGCTGTGTGAACAGGGCCTGAGATTCAGAATATAGGGTGGGATATAAATCTTCTTCTTCTAAGTGGAGATGCCAGGGATTGAACCTGGGACCTTCTACATGCTAAACAGATGCTCTACCACTGAGCCACAGCCCCTCCCCGTAGCTATGCAGGGTCTCAGGATGAGGTCTTTCCCATCACCTCCTGCCTAGTCCATTCAACTGGAGATGCCAGGGATTGAACCTGGGACCTTCTGTGTGCTGAGCAGATGCTCTGCCACTGAGCTATGGACCCTCTCCATGGCTCTCCAGGGTCTCAGGCTGAGATCTTTCCCATCACCTTCTGCCTGGTCCTTCTTAACTGGAGATGCCGGGGATTGAACCTGGGACCTTCTGTATGCCAAACAGAGGCTCTGCCACTGAGCTATGGCCCTTCTCCATGGCTCTCCAGGGTCTCAGGCTGAGGTCTTTCCCATCACCTCCTGCCTAGTCCATTCAACTGGAGATGCTGGGGATTGAGCCTGGGACCTTCTACATGCCAAACAGATGCTCTACCACTGAGCCACAGCCCCTCCCTGAATACTGTTTGCCCGCAATTTCAGTCTCCTCCACAAACCATTCCTAAATATCCAGCTGCTGAATTTGAACCCATGTCTTCTTCACAGCTTCCACCACATCTTGCTAAACTTCCACAGCCGGCCTCACAAACCGTGGGCGTGTTTGATAGCGACTCACCTCAAGTCGTTGAACCATCCCTTTTAGCTTGCAAACTATTAAACACATCTTTGAGAGAAGGTCATTCTATGTGTCCAAAGAGGTTGCTTGCAACATAATGTGAAGATTAAAGGCTCTTCCCTGGGGAGAAATTTGTTTTCACTGATACTGGAGGGCCCAGTCACCAGCGACAATTATGACCACATGAAGTTAGCTGGTAAATGATTGGGCAACTTAGGGACTAGAAGGTTGAGCAACTAGGAAATAAAATGAAATAAAATACAACTATGCAGAGCTTTTTTTGAGCAGGCATAGGCAGCTTCAAGAGGGGATTAGATAAACATCTGGAGCAGAGGTCCATCAGTAGCTATTAGCCACAGGGTATTGTTAGAACTCTCTGTCTGGGGCAAGTGATGTTCTGTATTCTATACAGGGGCATTATGATACTGGCTAATTTGTTTTCAATTCCCTTCCTAATAATTCCCAGCATGGCGTTGGCCTTTTTTATTGCAAACGCACACTGTCTTGACATTTTCAGTGAGTTCTCTACCACGATCCCAAGATCTCTCTCTTGGTCAGTCTCTGCCAGTTCACACCCCATCAACTTGTATTTGTAGCTGGGATTCTTGGCCCCAATGTGCATTACTTTGCACTTGGCCACACTGAACTTCATCTGACACGACGCCCACTCATCCAGCCTCAACAGATCCCTTTGGAGTTCCTCACAATCCTCTCTGGTTCTCACCACAGGAATAGAACGCTTGGGGGGGGGGGGGCATGTGGTTCAGCCTGGAGTGTATGAACCCCTGGCGCCGAGTCTGCTTAAACCACAAGGAAAGGCATGGTATAAACATTCTAATCAATAAAGGATAACATCCAAAGTCTCTCCTCAAAACACCCTCCAGGTGTCAAAAGGATGGGACCAGGGGATCCAATTCTATTTGCCCCTAGAGAAGGTGCCCCAAATCCTTTGTTATTTCCAATGGATGGAAGGCATTTAAAGGGACTGCAGTCCCTTAAAATGCAGTGGCCAGAACTCCCTGTCTCCTGGCAATGTCTCCTGGCTCCGCCCCCAAATTCTCCCAACTCCGCCCCCACATTCTCCAGATTTTTCTTGAATTGGACCTGGCAACCCCATAGAGAAGGTTGACTTATAGGGCCCCTTTTGATTTAGTCCTCCCTGCGGTGCCTCCAATCATCTTCTAAGGAGCCATTCTCTAGCTGAGAAGTCCCAAATATTTTTGAGCCTGTGAGAACCTTTGGACTTTTGACGCAGGGCAGTGGTCCTAACCACAAAATGGCTACCGCAGGAGGCTGAGCCTCAGACACACACGGGGGAAGTCCAGGTTCTTGGAAGAAGAAGATATTAGATTTATATTCTGTCCTTCACTCTGAATTGCAGAGTCTCAGAGCGTCTCACAATCTCCTTTACCTTCCTCCCCCACAACACACACCCTGTGAGTTTAGGTGGGGGTGAGAGACCTCTCTCAGAAGCTGCCCTTTCAAGGAAAATTCCTAGGAGAGCTATGACTGACCCAAGGCCATTCCAGTAGGTGCAAGTGGAGGAGTGGGGAATCAAAACCGGTTCTCCAAGATAAGAAGCACGCTTAACCACTACACCAAACTGACTTTCTCTATGGGGAAAAAGGGAGATAAGACTTGTTTGCCACCTAGTGGTTTCGTTAGGGATAACCAAACAAGCATAGTTTCTACCTCTGCTGAGACTGGCAGCCATTCTCCAAGTTCTTGGGTTAAGGTCTTTCACATCACATATGCTATCTGATTCTCTTAACTGGACATGCTGGAGATTGAACCTGACACCTTCTATGTGTCTAAGGACATAAGAACAAAAAATCATAAATAGATCCTGCTGGATCGGACTAGCAGTTCATAAGAATGTAAGAGATGCCATGTTCGATCAGGCCAGTGACCCATCCAGTCCAACACTGTGTCACATAAGAACATGAGAGAAGCCATGTTGGATCAGGCCAATGGCCCATCCAGTCCAACACTCTGTGTCACATAAGAACATAAGAGAAGCCATGTTGGATCAGGCCAATGGCCCATTCAGTCCAACACTCTGTGTCACATAAGAGAAGCCATGTTGGATGAGGCCAATGGCCTCTCCAGTCCAACACTCTGTGTCACATCAGAACATAAGAGAAACCATGTTGGACCAGGCCAATGGCCCATCCAGTCCAACACTCTGTGTCATATAAGAACATAAGAGAAGCCCTGTTGGATCAGGCCAATGGCCCCTCCAGTCCAACACTCTGTGTCACATAAGAACATAAGAGAAGCCATTTTGGATCAGGCCAATGGCCCATCAAGTCCAACACTCTGTGTCACATAAGAACATGAGAGAAGCCATGTTCGATCAGGCCAATGGCCCATCCAGTCCAACACTCTGTGTCACATAAGAACATAAGAGAAGCCATGTTCGATCAGGCCAATGGCCCCTCCAGTCCAACACTCTGTGTCACATAAGAGGAGCTGTGTCAGATCAGCGCAGTGGCCCGTCCAGTCCAACACTCTGTGTCACATAAGAACATAAGAGAAGCCATGTTGGATCAGGCCAATGGCCCATCCAGTCCAACACTCTCCGTCACACAGTGACCCTAACCCAGGTTCCATCAAGAGGTCTACTAGCAGGGCCAGAACTCATGTACCCCCTTAGTCCTTTCCATGGCTTTTTTTGAGTCAAAAGGCACCAGAATGCAGTTCTGGCTGGCTTGGCGTCAGGTGGTGTGGCTTAATATGCAAATGAGTTCCTGCTGGGCTTTTTCTTTAAAAAACTGTGTGAAACAATGGTGATGGCCTAATGTGCAAATGGTGCAGCCTAATATGCAAATGAGTTCCAGCTGGGCTCCACTTGCAGCTTCTGAAATGGCCTTGGCAAGTCATAGCTCTCACAAACATTGTCCTTGAAAGGGCAGCTTCTGGAAGAACTCTCTCAGCCCCACCCACCTCACAGGGTTGTATGTTGTGGAGAAAGAAGATATAGGAGATTGTAAGCCGCTTTGAGACTCTGATTCAAAGAGAAGGGCGGGGTATAAATCTACAGTCTCCTCCTCCTCCTTCTTCAAGGAATAAAACACAGCGGAAGGATAATTTCAGAGGGTAGCCACTAGATTTGAGTATCTAACAAAGGGATCTTTGACCATGGCCGGTGCTAGGCTTTCTGGTGCCCTAGGCAAATCACCCACTTGCACCCCCCCCCTTATTAAAAAGTATAGGGAAAATGAAGAGCGCCAATCTTGAAACTTTTCACATTTTTAATTTACTGATCTTTAATTTAATTTTTTTTATGTGATTTGTTATATAAAAAAAATTGTGAGAATAAGTGCTTGCTGGCCACACCGGGAAAGAGGGTGGCGAGATAGAAGAAGATATTGGATTTATATCCCGCCCTCCACTCCGAAGGGTCTCAGAGCGGCTCACAATCTCCTTTCCCTTCCTCCCCCACAACAGACACCCTGTGAGGTAGATGAAGATATTGGATTTATATCCCGCCCTCCACTCCGAAGAGTCTCAGAGCAGCTCACAATCTCCTTTACCTTCCTCCCCCAAAACAGACACCCTGTGAGGTAGATGAAGATATTGGATTTATATCCCGCCCTCCACTCCGAAGGGTCTCAGAGCGGCTCACAATCTCCTTTCCCTTCCTCCCCCACAACAGACACCCTGTGAGGTAGATGAAGATATTGGATTTATATCCCGCCCTCCACTCCGAAGAGTCTCAGAGCAGCTCACAATCTCCTTTCCCTTCCTCCCCCACAACAGACACCCTGTGAGGTAGATGAAGATATTGGATTTATATCCCGCCCTCCACTCCGAAATGTCTCAGAGCGGCTCACAATCTCCTTTCCCTTCCTCCCCCACAACAGACACCCTGTGAGGTGGGTGGGGCTGGAGAGGGCTCTCCCAGCAGCTGCCCTTTCAAGGACAACCTCTGCCAGAGCTATGGCTGACCCAAGGCCATTCCAGAAGCTGCAAGTGGAGGAGTGGGGAATCAAACCCGGTTCCCCCAGAGAAGAGAGCTCTGGCTGACCCCAGGGCATTCCAGCAGCTGCAAGTGGAGGAGTGGGGAATCAAACCCGGTTCCCCCAGATAAGAGTCCGCACACTTCACCACTACACCAAACTGGCAAACTAGGATGAGGTGGGAGACCAAGTCGCACATCGGGGAGAGGGGGGTGGCTTGGCTTTGTTGAGGGCAGCTTGGTGATGGGAGAAGACAAGGTGACAGTGGTCAGGAGTCAGAGTCATGCATCTGGGAGGGGGGACCCGGTGGTGCCCCCTAGGTCAGGCGGCACCCTAGGCGACCGCTTACTTTGCCCATTCCCACGCACCGACCCTGTCTTTGACTCCCTATAATTTTATACTCCGAAATCTTGATGGTCTCCAAAGTGTTACTGGACTTGAAAACACCACAAAGAGGCAATCTGGATATGTTAAAGAATGAGGCAGGGGGAACCTACGCATTCCAAGATCCAGGCCTGAGTTTGAAGCTTGATAGAGGCACATAGACCTTCTTGCCCTCCTCAAGGACTAGAGCCTCTTTTATCCCTGACTATTACTGTGCAGGAAGGAAAACAGAAACTGGAAAATGTCCATCCAGAGGTCGTAGTGCCAACCGCAGACCAGCCACATCTCTGTGACGCAGAAGAATACTAAAGGGGCTGATATCGCCCTCTTCTGGCCAGTTGCCATAACAGCATAACAGTTGCGACCGAATCAGAATCTCACGAAGATTGAGACCAGTGGCACCTTTAAGACCAAGGAAGTTTTTTATTCAACTTATGAGCTTTCATGAGGAAGCTTGCATGCCCATGAAAGCTCGTGCCTTGTGTAATGCTGCAGACCAGATTAAAATGGTTCCTCTTAGTTTTAATTTGGTAGGGTTCCCAAATCCCCCGCTAGGCCTGGAGACTCCCGATTTGGAGCCTCCTCCCCCCGCTGGCCATAAAAGGGAAAGCGGGGGAGGGGAGGGGGGAGAACGGCAGCCCTTCCCACCCAGGCCCGATCGCAGCAGCCAGAGCTCTTCCGTTTTCTCAGGCTGCTTCCCGCCCCCAGTCAGCTGGCTGGTGAAGGGAGGGGAGCCCAGCCACGCCCCCAAAGGACCATATGCCTTTGCGCCTCCGGAGGTGAGTGAGTTCTGTCTCCTGCATCACATTTCCCAGAAACGGGGGTGGAGGGGGGCGGGGGGAGGGGGGTGGAGAGGGAAATGTCTTCTCATAGGGTATAATGGGGAATTGATCTGGAGGTTTCGGGGGCTCTGGGGGAGCTGTTTTTTGAGGTAGAGGCACCAAATTTTCAATATAGTATCTAGTGCCTCTCCCCAAAGTATCCCCCAAATTTCAAAACGATTGGACCAGGGGGTCCAATTCTATGAGCCCCAAAAGAAGGTGCCCTTATCCTTCATTATTTCCTATGGAAGGAAGGCATTTAAAAAGGTGTGCTGTCCCTTTAAATGTGATGGCCAGTACTCTCTTGGAGTTCAGTTATGCTTGTCACACTCTTGTTCCTGGCTCCGCCCCAATGTCTCCTGGCTCCACCCCCAAAGTCTCCTGGCTCCACCCCCAAAGTCCCCAGATATTTCTTGAATTGGACTTGGCAACCCTATGGGCAGGCTTGAGGCCTGCTTGTAAATTTTTAAATGTTTCCTTTTTTTCGGCAAGGCCCATAGAAATAAAGGTCAGGCCTATTAGTGTGGGCCTTGAGCTCAGTGCACCTGTGGATTGTTGCCTAGGAAACAAAGGGGAGTCACCTGTTGCTGCCTCCCTTATCCGTATCTCATTAGTGCTATTCTGCTGAGTTTGGGTTTTGATTGGGTTATTTGAATTAACCCACGAAGGTTTCCTAGGGATAAAGGATTCCCTTTCTTTATTCTCCTTTGCCCTCATTTTGGGACAACTTGACTAAACTCTGAGACCCGCTCCAAGCTGGGGTCTCCACTTATGGACTATTGATGGACTTTGTTGCTTTGACTGCCTTGGAACCAATCAGTATGTATAGATAAGTATCTTCTATGACGTTCTTATTTTGGTTCACAGCTCCTAATGTAAATTCTTATGCTTATTTCCAAATAAACCCTTTTTTATTTTAAAAAGGAGTTTCTTTGTTTCCTTGTTTGGAGGAATGCCAAACTGAATCACTGAATGCCAAAAGCTTCTCTAATCGCCTCGGAACTAGCCTAAACTACCAGAAAGAAAAGTATTTTGTCCTGGGGAACTCCTGGCCATATAGCTGTGGTTTGGCTTTCCCTGGTTTTGGATTAAAAAACGTTGAGGTTTGACTGAGGTCTAAGTGTGTGAAAGTATCCAGTCTAGGCTTGCCAAGTCCAATTCAAGAAATATCTGGGGACTTTGGGGGCGGAGCCAGGAGACACTGGGGGCGGAGCCAGGAGCAAGGGTATGACAAGCATAATTGAACTCCAAGGGAGTTCTGGCCATCACATTTAAAGGGACAGCACACCTTTTAGAATGCCTTCCTTCCATAGAAAATAATGGATAGGGGGACCTTCTTTTGGGTCTCATAGAATTGGACCCCCTGGTCCAATCCTTTTGAAACTTGGGAGGTATTTTGGGGAGAGGCACTAGATGCTATACTGAAAATTTGGCATAATTGCCTCAAGAAACAGCCCCCACAGAGCCCCTGACATCCGCGGATCAATTCCCCATCATTCCCTATGGGAATCGTTCCTGGAGGTGCATAATGGCTATGGGGGTGGAGCTTCCCCCGCCGGCCAGCTGGCTGGGGGAGGGGGGAAGCCTGTAAAACCGGGGGATCCCCCGCTGGGACCTGGGGATTGGGAAGCCTAATCCAGTCTGGTGGCAGCTGTACTCAAGGACCCTGTTTTGGGCCTGGCTTTTTCTGTTATTGTTTTAGCCACCATCTTAACGGCCCGCCTAATCTCGGTCACAAGGCGACGGACCGTTACACCTTGATTAAAACTTCCTTGATCTTAAAGGTGCCACTGGATTTTGTTCTATTGCTTCAGGCCGACACGGCTGCCCAACCGGATCTATCTTCATCAGAATTTCAATGGCTCTTCCTGCATTCCGCAATAAAGAAGGGTACATCGGCCCACCAATCTCCAATGTATTTATTTCCTTCACTATGCCCCCCCCGAAAAAAATTAAGCCCAAACATTATTCTAATTTGCTGCTAAGAACATAAGAGAAGCCATGTTGGATCAGGCCAATGGCCCATCCAGTCCAACACTCTGTGTCACATAAGAACATAAGAGAAGCCATGTTGGATCAGGCCAACGGCCCATCTAGTCCAACACTCTGTCACAATGGCCCATTCAGCCCAACACTCTGTCACAATGGCCCATCCCGTCCAACACTCTGTGTCACATAAGAACATAAGAGAAGCCATTCTGGATCAGGCCAGTGGCCCATCCAGTCCAACATTCTGTGTCACATAAGAACGTAAGAGAAGCCATGTTGGATCAGGCCAATGGCCCATCCAGTCCAACACTCTGTGTCACATAAGAACAGAAGAGAAGCCATGTTGGATCAGGCCAATGGCCCATCCAGTCCAACACTCTGTGTCACATAAGAACATAAGAGAAGCCATGTTGGATCAGGCCAATGGCCCATCCAGTCCAACACTCTGTGTCACATAAGAACATAAGAGAAGCCATGTTGGATCAGGCCAGTGGCCCCTCCAGTCCAACACTCTGTGTCACATAAGAACAGAAGAGAAGCCATGTTGGATCAGGCCAGTGGCCCCTCCAATCCAACACTCTGTGTTACAGTAGCCAAAAAAACCCAGGTGCCTTCAGGAGGTCCATCCGTGGGGCCAGGATACTAGAGATATTCTGCACCCCCCCCCCATTACCTATATGTATAGACTGGTGTGAGGGACTGGTATGAGGGTCAGAGTCTGCTTGGGAGGGCAACCACTATGATTTTTCCCCCAGGCACCTTCCCTCAGGCACACACATAAATCCTGTCAGACCACTAAAAATATAGGCACCAGATGGTTTTTAAATTCAAAAGCCACAGAAGTGATTTATTGGATAACAAAAGGCAAGGGAGCGGGATAAATAATATTGATTATAACCAATCAATACGCAAAGTAACAGTTGACGGGCAGGTGGTTGGCAAATAATCAAACACTGAACCCAGGGAATTATCAGGCAGAGTTAAAATATATATCTGGCAGAAGATTTTTTAAAATCACAAACAGGCAGGCTTCCGAATTCCACAGAATTCTTTGACAGGCAGGCAGTGGCTTGTGGGCACTCAGAATGCTTTTAGCTCAATTGTTTAGACCTAGGCTTTGGTTACTCAAAATCATAAAAATAACAAACTTACAATCACTCCTTCCACACACACATAGGACATTTTCGCACTCACCTTCAGCCGGCGCGACGCCCCTCTTCACCGCGCAGGATCTGCGCGGATTTCGCACTAAACGCCACGGAGCAGCCGGAAGAGCCGGAAACTCCCAGCGCAAAAGTGGCGCAAACGGAAACTGCTTTTTGGCGGTTTCCGTTTGCGCCGCAAAAGCGCCGGGAGTTTCCGGCTCTTCTGGCTGCTCCGCGGCGTTTAGTGCGAAATCCACGCAGATCCTGCGCGGTGAAGAGGGGGGTCGCGCCGGCTGAAGGTGAGTGCGAAAACGCCCATAGAGAACTCCTGACTGGTGCCAGTTTAATTCTCCCTCACAGACCCTCTCACACTAGCTTCCTGGACTCACACCTCATGTGTCTCAGTCCTAACTAGTTTTCTGGTCTGAGTCTTGGGTAACCCTGCTGACCATCAGAATCCAGTCCTCCCTTCTGTGTGTTTGTGTGATCTCAGTTTGTACACAGGAGACTGCCTGATGTGGTGGCAAAATCTCCCTCAGAGAGTTTCCTTCACAGAACGTGCCTGGTTTTTGCCCCCTTCTGGCTTCAAACTCTCTCACAGACAGAAGCTCAGCCCAGCGCTGTCTCCTCAAGGAACTCAGCTCCACTGGCTGTTCTCAGCTCCTTGTCCAGTTGCTCTCATACAACTGACCGGCCTAAACCCACCGTCTTCACTTCAGACTCTCTCTGAATACTTCTCTTGAAGACTCCCCAGCTAAGATTCAAATCTGAGGCATTCCCTGCAAAGCCCCTGTTCTGCTACTTTACCGTTACAATGGTAACATTTCAGTTAATCAATGCAACCCTGTTCCCCAGCTTCTCAGGCTAAGTTCCTGAGCCCGTCACAACTGGTAACTTCCATTTCAATGTATCTGAAGAAGTTGTGCGCACACCAAAGCTTATAGAAGAAGAAGAGTGCAGATTTATACCCTGCCCTTCTCTCTGAATCAGAGACGCAGAGCAGCTTACAATCTCCTATATCTTCTCCCCCCACAACAGACACCCTGTGAGGTGGGTGGGGCTGAGAGAGCTCTCCGAGAACCTGCCCTTTCAAGGACAGCTCTGTGAGAGCTATGGCTGACCCAAGGCCATTCCAGCAGCTGCAAGTGGAGGAGTGGGGAGTTTCAAACCCGGTTCACCCATTTAAGAGTTCGCACTCTTAACCACTACACCAAACTGGCTTTGAATAAAACTTGGTCGGTCTTGAAGGCGCAACTGAACTCGAACTTTGTTCTCCCTGCATCATCTCTCCATGGCAGTGTGCCAAAACAGAGTATGTAAAACCACATATTAAGGGAGGGGTGATACGTGATCATGGTTTTCATCATTGCTTCCCACTGGGGCACAATGTTTGGTGTAGCGGTTAAGTCTGCAGACTCTTATCTGGGAGAACCGGGTTTGATTCCCCACTCCTCCACTTGCACCTGCTAGCATGGCATTGGGTCAGCCATAGCTCTGGCAGAGGTTGTCCTTGAAAGGGCAGCTGCTGTGAGAGCCCTCTCCAGCCCCACCCACCTCACAGGGTGTTTGTTGTGGGGGAGGAAGGGAAAGGAGATTGTGAGCCGCTCTGAGACTCTTCGGAGTGGAGGGCGGGATATAAATCCAGTATCTTCATCTACCTCACAGGGTGTCTGTTGAGGGGGAAGGAAGGGAAAGGAGATTGTGAGCCGCTCTGAGACTCTTCGGAGTGGAGGGCGGGATATAAATCCAGTATCTTCATCTACCTCACAGGGTGTCTGTTGAGGGGGGAGGAAGGGAAAGGAGATTGTGAGCCCCTCTGAGACTCTTCGGAGTGGAGGGCGCGATATAAATCCAATATCTTCATCTTCTTCTTCTTCATTCCATTTTGTTCTTGTTCTTTGGCATTTTGCATGTTTTATTTATATTTGAGAGCCCAGGGCCAGACCTAGGGCATGAGGAGCCCTAGGCAACCTGGTTGCCCCTTGCCGCCATCACCCCATTACCCTTTCCAGTGGGTAGGGGCAGCTGAAGGGTGTGTGGTGGTTGAAGCATGGCTGCCACACACCACCCTCCACCACCCCCACACCTCTTGCTGCCGCCATGCCACTGCCCCAGCAACCCCAGGGACATGTGAGTGAGCACAGCAGTAAGGGCAGTGGAGAGAATGGCAGTGGCGAGAGCAGTGTGGTGGCAAGAGCAGTGCAGCTAGGGCAGCGGAAGTGCACGTGAGTCCTCCACATGCAAGCACTGGCTCCCCTGTGCTTGTGTGCGGCTTCCACTCCTGGGCGCTTTAGATTGCCCAGGAGCCAGGGTGGTTGGGAGGGCCGAAATGGTGCCCTGGCCATGTCTCCACCCTAGGCAAATGCCTAATTTGCCTAATGGGTGGGCCGGCCTTGTTTGAGAGTTAATCCCCAAATTTCAAGGCAATATCATAACTTGGAGATTTCTCAAGCAACAATCATCCAAATCCAGTCCATGGGAGCAATGAGAAGCCACTCTTAAAGGTATAGAGCAGGGATGGCCCAACTTCCTTAATGTAAGAGCCACATAGAATAAATGTCAGATGTCTGAGAGCTGCAAGGAAGGAAGGAAGGGAGGGAGGGAGGGAGGAAGGAAGGAAGGAAGGAAGGAAGGAAGGAAGGAAGGAAGGAAGGAAGGAAGGAAGGAAGGAAGGAAGGAAGGAAGGAAGGAAGGAAGGAAGGAAGGGAGGGAGGGAGGGAGGGAGGGAGGCATGGTAAAAGGAAGGAAGGAAGGAAGGAAGGAAGGAAGGAAGGAAGGAAGGAAGGAAGGAAGGAAGGAAGGAAGGAAGGAAGGAAGGAAGGGAGGGAGGGTGGAATGGTGGAAGAAAAGAAGGAAGGAAGGAAGGAAGGAAGGAAGGAAGGAAGGAAGGAAGGAAGGAGGGAGGGAGGGAGGGAGGAATGGTGGAAGAAAAGAAGGAAGAAAGAAAGGGAGGGAGCGAAGGAGGAAGGGAGGGAGGAAGGAAGGGAAGGAGGGAAGGAGGGAGGGAGGAAGGAAAATGGATGGAGGAGGGAGAGAGAGGTGGAAAGAAAACAGCTTTAACTTTAATTGCATTCTCCAAGCTGCTGGCTGACTTGGCTTTGAGAAGTGATTCAAAGAGACCAATGCCTTCTCCAAGCTGGTCGAAGGGGCAGTGGGGGCTTCAAGAGCCACACAATTTGTATGCAAGGGCCACAGTTTAGCCACCTCTGGTATAGAGTCTGTTCATTTGTTTTTTCTTAAAAAAAAGTACTAGAATGCTAGAAATTTCCTAAACCAAATAAAAGGAAAGGGGAATAACACAAAGTAGCAATTTCCAATATTTCAAACGGTTATGTCCAGCCTTAGTTTATTAGGAACTCTGTGAGCTTAGATCCTAAAGACACTAGGATCGTAGCAGCTGCAGTCTGGCACTCCAGTCGGATGGGCCACCCTTCACAAGCTATAGGGGGGCTAAAGGGCCAGTTTGAATTCACCAATGGATTGGCAGCTTGACAGTGTATCCAAGCCTGAGGTTTGCATGCGTGTACCTAGTTGCTGAAACCACAGTAAAATTGCTGCATCACTATGACTGGAGTCCTCGTTCGTTCAGTTGAACCAAGCATTTAACACAAACCAAATCCACATGCCTATAATCAAGATATGCAATCTCTCACCCATTTACATGGAAAGATCTGCTTCTCGAGGTCCCGATTGTACACTTCAAAGTGGCACGGATCAAAATATTCAAGACTTCGGGTACGACCCAAGCCTTGAAGAAGATGAAGAAGATATTGGATTTATATCCCGCCCTCCGCTGCAAAGAGTCTCAGAGCGGCTCACAATCTCCTTTCCCTTCCTCCCCCACAACAGACACCCTGTGAGGTAAATGAAGATATTAGATTTATATCCCGCCCTCCACTCCGAAGAGTCTCAGAGCGGCTCACAATCTCCTTTACCTTCCTCCCCCACAACAGACACCCTGTGAGGTAAATGAAGATATTGGATTTATATCCCGCCCTCCACTCCAAAGAGTCTCAGAGCGTCTCACAATCTCCTTCCCCTTCCTCCCCCACAACTGACACCCTGTGAGGTAGATGAAGATATTGGATTTATATCCCACCCTCCACTCCAAAGAGTCTCAGAGCGGCTCACAATCTCCTTCCCCTTCCTCCCCCACAACAGACACCCTGTGAGGTAGATGAAGATATTGGATTTATATCCCGCCCTCCGCTCCAAAGAGTCTCAGAGCGGCTCGCAATCTCCTTTCCCTTCCTCCTCCACAACAGACACCCTGTGAGGTAGATGAAGATATTGGATTTATATCCCGCCCTCCACTCTGAAGAGTCTCAGAGTGGCTCACAATCTCCTTCCCCTTCCTCCCCCACAACAGACACCCTGTGAGGTAGATGAAGATATTGGATTTATATCCCACCCTCCACTCCAAAGAGTCTCAGAGCGGCTCACAGCCTCCTTTCCCTTCCTCCCCCACCACAGACACCCTGTGAGATAGATGAAAATATTGGATTTATATCCCGCCCTCCACTCTGAAGAGTCTCAGAGCAGCTCACAATCTCCTTTACCTTCCTCCTCCACAACAGACACCCTGTGCGGTAGAAGAAGATGTTGCATTTTTATCCCGCCCTCCACTCCGAAGAGTCTCCGAGTGGCTCACAATCTCCTTTACCTTCCTCCCCACAACAGACACCCTGTGAGGTGGATGGGGCTGGAGAGGGCTCTCACAGCAGCTGCCCTTTCAAGGACAACCTCTTCCAGAGCTATGACTGACCCAAGGCCATGCTAGCAGGTGCAAGTGGAGGAGCGGGGAATCGAACCCGATTCTCCCAGATAAGAGTCCACGCACTTAAGCACTACACCAAACTGGCTCTCCAGTTACCACTTCGAAATGTACAATCAGGACCTTGATAAGCAGATCTTTCAGTGTAGATAGGGGAGTGATTATGTGTCTTGAGTGTAAGGTTGCCTAGTCCCCTTGAGGCCTCCCCTGGAAGTTATGTCATCACACCGGCGACACTGCGCACCAGCCGCTCTAGGCGTTTTCTGGGGAAAAAAACTCTCTGGTTTTCCCAGACGCTCTAGCAATTTGGGAGAGGAAACTCTATGGTACAATATGGGTGTGTGGCCTAATATGCAAAGGAGCGCCTGCTAGAATTTTACCCCTGAATTTAGCCTTATACCAGTTTACACAGCACACACACAGCAAAGTCTGAGCTTTCATGTTCATGCACGCAAATTCCCTTGAACCTAAATTAAAATAAATGCGCTGGAGGAACCATTCAAGATTCCTGATACCTGCATAGGCTCAGAGGAGCCAACAGAGGGTGCTGTTTCACACCCCAAAGTGGCACCTTTAACACAGATGTTCCTTCTTTACAAGCCACACAGCTTTGTCAAGCTTCACTGCGGGAGGGGGTAAGTCCGAGGTGTCAAACTCATTTGCTCCTGGGCCACAGTTTGGCCACCCCTGTTCTATGGTCTCCAAGGTGCTACTGCAAACCGACATGGCTACCCTCTGAAACAATCTAGGTTATACGGTCACCATTCGGTTAGACTGAATTCTAGGGGAAACATGGCAAAGGGGAATAAAAATACCATATTAGGAGATCGATGCGCTGGCATTTTGACCCTCAGTCTTGGACAGATCCTGCTGTGTATTTGTGTCATGCACAAATCATTTAACCAGGATGCTGCTTATCACTTTTAAATGAGGGAGGGGTGAGGGAGCGCCCGTGAATTCCTTCTTTCCCAAGCAGATGGTCAATTACCCTTCTTTCCCTCTTTGAGAGCCGGTTCGGTGTAGTGGTTAAGTGTGCGGACTCTTATCTGAAAGAACCGGGTTTGATTCCCCACTCCTCCACTTGCAGCTGCTGAAATGGCCTTGGGACAGCCATAGCTCTCGTAGGAGTTGTCCTTGAAAGGGGGCAGCTTCTGGGAGAGCTCTCTCAGCCCCTCTTACCTCACAGGGTGTCTGTTGTAGGGGAGGAAGGTAAAGGAGATTGTGAGCCACTCTGAGATTCTGAGTGAAGAGCGAGGTATAAATCCAATTTCTTCTTCTTCTTTGAAGTAGGAGACAAGAAGAGGAGGAGGAAGAGGAGAGATTGGATTTACACCTTGCCTTTCTCTCAGAATCTCAGAGTGGCTTACAATCTCTATCCCCTTCCCCTCCCCACCACAGGCAACCTGGGAGGTAGGTGGGGTTAAGGGAGCTCTTTTGAAAACTGCTCTTGAGAGAACAGCTCTGAGAGACCTTAAATCCAATCTCCTCCTTCTCCTCCTTCTTTTCTTCTTCTTCTCCTCCTCCTCCCTAACCCTCCCCCTATAAATCCGTTATTTGACCTACTGACCTTTAAGCAACCGGATCTCAGTCAAAGGCGTGCTCCATCTTTATCTCCCATGAAAAAAATGTCGAGAGTTTATTCTCCCTTTCTCTCTAGGAACCACCACAAACAGCACCGAAGTTCATGAAATGTTTGTGTCTGGTGCCTTTCCACGAATGTCACTTCGCGAACCACAATCCAGACAAAATTCATGATGAACTTTTGTTCATGATCTGGTTCGTGCCCATCCCTAATTATAGACTTAGCCGTTTGTCTTTGTGAAGAGGTACAAGGACTCCTTGAAGAAATCCCTTGGCACCTGTCGCATCAACCATCACCAGTGGTCTGACCTAGCCTCAGATCGCAAAGCATGGAGGCACACCATCCACGAAGGCTGTCTCTTCCTTTGAGAACGCACACATAGCTGGCCTTGAGGACAAAAGGAGATTGAGGAAGAATCGCACTGCTACAGCACCAACCCCAAATCAGACTTTTCCCTGCAGCCACTGTGGCCGGATCTGCCTGTCCCGCATTGGTCTTGTCAGCCACCAGCGAGCCTGCAGCAGACGTGGACTACTGCACCCTTCTTAAATCTTCGTTTGTGAAGTCAAGCCGAGGGAGAGAGAGAGAGAAATCCTATAAAAGAACTTTGACTCTTGTTCAGTATATCAGCTTGTTCTCTCTTGCTGGCATCCAATGATCACCTTATTAAAACTCCAATCTTTGATAGCTTGGAACCTTGAGTGAACCTTTTTTTCTCTCCCAGAAGGATCTCAGCAGGGGTGGAATTCTAGCAGGAGCTCCTTTGCATATTAGGCCACACCCCATGGATGTAGCCAATCCTCCATGAGCTTACAAAAAAGAGCCTTGTAAGCTCTTAAAGGATTGGCTACATCAGGGGTGTGTGGTCTAATATGCAAAGCAGCTCCTGCTAGAATTCCATCTCTGGATCTCGGGAAAGGAATGAGAGGGATTATTTTGGGATTTTGAAAACTAGAAGAAGAAGACGAAGACAATGATGATGACTGCAGATTTATACCCCGCCCTCCTCTCTGAATCAGAGACTTAGAGCAGCTTACAAACTCCTATATCTTCTCCCCCACAACAGACACCCTGTGAGGTGGGTTTGGCCAATGCCATGCTGGGAATGATTAGGAAAGGAATTGAAAACAAATCAGCCAGTATCATAATGCCCCTGTATAAATCGATGGTGCGGTCTCATTTGGAATACTGTGTGCAATTCTCGCACCTCAAAAAAGATACTATAGCATTGGAAAAAGTGGAGAAAAGGTCAACTAGAATGATTAAAGGTTTGGAACACTTTCCCTATGAAGAAAGGTTAAAACGCTTGGGGCTCTTTAGCTTGGAGAAACGTCGACTGCGGGGTGACATGATAGAGGTTTACAAGATTATGCATGGGATGGAGAAGGTAGAGGAAGAAGTACTTTTCTCCCTTTCAAAATATAAATTTTGGCCACTGTGTGACACAGAGTCTGGATGGGCCATTGGCCTGATCCAACATGGCTTATCTTATATTCTTATCAGAGGGCTCTCACAGCAGCTGCCCTTTCAAGGACTACTCCTACAAGAGCTATGGTTAACCTAAGGCCATTCCAGCAGATGTAAGTGGAGGAGTGGGGAATCAAACCCAGTTCTCCCAGGTAAGAGTCCGCACACTTAACCACTGCACCAAACTGGCTCTCCAGTTTGAATTAGATTCTAAGAAGAATCTAATAGAGAAAATAGGAATCAATCAACCAAAGCAAAGGTCGAGGGATAAAACATACAGATATTTAACACACACACACCCCGAAACCCCCCCAAAGATTTAATGAAATGGTCAGGTGTAGGAAGATCATTCACCCAGGAATAATAGACATTTGAGGCTGGGAAGTGTATACAATCATTTAATTACATACGAGACGTGGAAAACTTGTGTGTAGAAACCGGACGTTCAGTAGAACATTTTTTAAAAGAGGTCAACAACTGTGCTCTGAAACGACACAGCATTAATGTCTGCACAGCATTAATAACAGAGGCACCTACCTAAGGGCAACACCTATTGATTTAAACAATAACATTAATAAATTAACAAGGCAAGAACTGGTTATGAGAAAGTGGCTTAAATCGTCCTGGAACTGCACAGAAAGAACAAAAAGCTGCTCCTACGGATCTGCTCCCAAGTCTTCATTTTTGGAGGAGTCCTCAGCGTTTTTAACGGTCTTCAGAACCACTTGGTTGCGGAGGAATATTTCTTGCCTGTGCTTGAGATCTTTACGTTTTTGGCAAGCTTCTTCGGGGAAGAGACAGCGCCCGTATGAATGGGGGACGGTCGTAAGTCCTTCGCCAAGCTTACTCGGGAGCCCTCTGCCAGGTTGGCCTGGGAGCCCTTTGCCAAGCTGACCTTGGAGCCCTTTGCCAGGTTGGCCTGGGAGCCCTTGGTCAAGCTGGGTTGGGACTGTGAAAACTTATTCAGCCATAGTCGTGAAGGTTTCATCACACCGAAGCGCGGGACTTTTGTTGAGATTAGCCGTGGACCTCGGGTCGCCCGCGAGAATCTGCTCTTTTTCATTTGCGAGAGTGCTTGCTTTGCAGCTCGGGAAAGAATCCCCTTGGCCCTATGCACTTGTGAGCTATTAGTAACGTATGGCTGTGGTCCCTTGGATGCGTATATTACTGGTCCCTTAGTCATACGCGGGAGAGGAACTCTGTTTTCGCTTGGCTTTGGGCTGCTGGTTGAATACGGTACTGGGCCCTTGGTCACACATGGTAGTGGGTCATGGGTCACATAGGGCTCTGGAGTCTTGGTTGAATATATTACTGGTCCTTTAGTCATACGTGGTAGAGGGACTCTGTTCACATGGGTTTCTGGCACTTTTACAAGGGTACCGTGTCGACTTTTGGCCATGCTACTATATGTCATACTAGTTCGTGGATTCCTGAATGAAGCCCGTGCTAATTTCCTGGTCAAATTTACTTCTGGGTACTTGGTTGTAGTTGGTTCCGGGCACACAGATACCCGTCGAGGTTGATACTTGGTGGTTGGGTAAGGTGGAGGCCGAGGTGGTGCACAGCGGCGTTCCTCATATGCAGGAATGCTTATGGATAGAGGATATTTGGACCCATAGAGTGGAACATACCGTGGCCCAAAGTACGTTGGCCCTTTCTTCACAAATGGTAGTGACATTGGATTGCGTTGTCTATAATACGACATCTTTGGGGCCAGCCTGGAAATACCTAGAAAAAGGAACAAAACACTAATTATTATTTGCATGCCAATGCCACCATGACAACACTGAGAAAGTCCTCAATAGAAGAAAGATCTGGCATATACTGAGGGGTGGGTTTTGATAGGAAAATCAGAGAAGCCACTTTAGATCAGAACAATGGCCCATCCAGTCCAGCACTCCGTGTCACACAGTGGCCAAAACCCAGGGGCCATCAGGAGGTCCACCTGAGGGGCCAGAACTTCAGAAGCTCTCCCACTCTTCACCGCCTAGGCACCAAGAAGACAGAGCATCACTGCCACAGATATTAGAACATAAGGGAAGCCATGTTGGATCAGGCCAGTGACCCATCCAGTCCAACACTCTGTGTCACATAAGAACATAAGAGAAGCCATGTTGGATCAGGCCAGTGGCCCCTCCAGTCCAACACTCTGTGTCACACAGTGGCCCCAAAACCCAGGTGCCATTAGGAGATCCACCAGTAGGGCCAGAACACTAGAAGCCCTCCCACTGCCCCTCCCCACAAGCACCAGAAATACAAAGTACCACTGCCCCAGAGATAAGAACATAAGAGGTCATGTTGGATCAGGCCAGTGGCCCATCCAGTCCAACACTCTGTGTCACACAGTGGTCAACAAACCAGGAGCCATCAGGAGGTCCCCCAGTGGGGCCAGAACTCCAGAAGCCCTCCCACTGTTGCCCCCCAAGCACCAAAAATACAGAACATCACTGCCACAAGCATAGTATTCCTATACCTTGTGGCTAATAGCTACTGATGGGCCTCCATGCTGTATGTTTATCCAATCCCCTCTTGCAGCTGTCTTTGACTAGCAATATTTCCTGGTGGGATGCCTACAAACGCCCGCATTGCTCCCGGATGCTGGCTAAAATCAAATCCAAAGTGAACGTGAAGACTCTTTCTCAGGGAAAACACATTTACGCTCTACGAGGTTGACGCCCAAATAAATATGCATCTGCTCTGCATGAAAGCAATGCAGGACCGCATGCATATGCAGTTCCTCATCAGCTATGAAAAGCATTCTTGTTACTGGGTTGGATCCTGTGCCAGGATCCCTGACCTTCCCTGCCAGGGCTGGCCCTGTTGCTAGGCAGACTAGGCAATCGCCTCGAGCGTCAGCCTTCTGTGCGTACCGAATTGGGCACCCGCCATGTGACATTATCAGTGCAGGGGGGCAGAGACTGAGCAAGGGAGAGATCTTGGGGCCGTGGTGGAGAACTCACTGAAAATGTCAAGACAGTGTGCGTTTGCAATAAAAAAGGCCAACGCCATGCTGGGAATTATTAGGAAAGGAATTGAAAGCAAATCAGCCAGTATCATAATGCCCCTGTATAAATCGATGGTGCGGCCTCATTTGGAGTACTGTGTGCAGTTCTGGTCGCCACACCTCAAAAAGGATATTATAGCATTGGAGAAAGTCCAGAGAAGAGCAACTAGAATGATTAAAGGGCTGGAGCACTTTCCCTACGAAGAAAGGCTGAAACGCTTGGGACTCTTTAGCTTGGAGAAACGTCGACTGTGGGGTGACATGATAGAGGTTTACAAGATAATGCATGGGATGGAGAAAGTAGAGAAAGAAGTCCTTTTCTCCCTTTCTCACAATACAAGAACTCATGGGCATTCGATGAAATTGCTGAGCAGACAGGTTAAAACGGATAAAAGGAAGTACTTCTTCACCCAAAGGGTGATTAACATGTGGAATTCACTGCCACAGGAGGTGGTGGTGGCCACAAGCATAGCCACCTTCAAGAGGGGTTTAGATAAAAATATGGAGCACAGGTCCATCAGTGGCTATTAGCCACAGTGTGTGTGTATATATAAAATTTTTGCCACTGTGTGACACAGAGTGTTGGACTGGATGGGCCGTTGGCCTGATCCAACATGGCTTCTCTTATGTTCTTACGTTGGATTGGATGGGCCATTGGCCGGATCCAACATGGCTTCTCTTATGTTCTTATGTGATACAGAGTGTTGGACTGGATGGGCCATTGGCCTGATCCAACATGGCTTCTCTTATGTTCTTATGTGACGCAGAGTGTTGGACTGGATGGGCCATTGGCCTGATCCAACATGGCTTCTCTTATGTTCTTATGTGACGCAGAGTGTTGGACTGGATGAGCCATTGGCCTGATCCAACATGGCTTCTCTTATGTTCTTATGTGACGCAGAGTGTTGGACTGGATGGGCCACTGGTCTGATCCAACATGGCTTCTCTTATGTTCTTATGTGACGCAGAGTGTTGGACTGGATGGGCCGTTGGCCTGATCCAACATGGCTTCTCTTATGTTCTTACATAAGTTAGTCTTGCCTAGGGTGCCAGACAGTCTAGGGCTGACCCTGTTCCCAGCTTCCCCCTTCCCTTAGCAGTCCCTTTTGACTCCCGGAACATTAATTCCCAGACTTGCGGGATCCTAATGGAGTAGTAGGTGCTGCACAAAATCACTCCCTTGGGGGGTTTTTTGTTTTTTTTTTGTTAAAGGAATTCCACACACCAGCCCTGTTTTCAGATTTTAGGGAATGCATGCATGATCTGTGTCCAGCAGAGGCATCAAACCCATTCGTTACAAGCGATCCGGCCAATGTCACTTTGATGGGCCATAAAATATAATGCCAGGTACCAGAGCTAGAGAAAGCCCCGTTGCAGAGTGGTAAAGCTGCAGTATTGCAGTCCAAACTCTGCTCACAACCTGAGTTTGATCCCGGCGGAAGCTGGGTTCAGGTAGCCACCTCCAGGTTGACTCAGCCTTCCATCCTTCCGAGGTAGGTAAAATGAGTACCCAGCTTGCTGCGGGGAAAGTGTAGATGACTGGGGAAGGCGAGGGCAAACCACCCCGTAAAAAGTCTGCTGTGAAAATGTTGTGATGCAACGACACCCCAGAGTCGGAAATGACTGCTGCTTGCACAGGGGACTACCTTTATCAGAGACAGGAAAGTTATAATGTAGGGGTGGCCAATGGTAGCTCTCCAGATGTTTTTTGCCTCCAACTCCCATCAGCCCCAGTCATTGGCCAAAACACATCTGGAGAGCTACCATTGGCCACCCTTGTTATAAAGGACACAGGCAAACCCATTTAACAATATTATCTTTTACTCAAAATACAAACAAAAGCAATAGAGTCCTAGCAATGAAAACAATTGGTTTACCAGGGAGCCCACAAAAGCCCCAATAAAGAGAGCCAGTTTGGTGTAGTGGTTAAGTGTGCGGACTCTTATCTGGGAGAACCGGGTTTGATTCCCCACTCCTCCACGTGCACCTGCTGGAATGGTCTTGGGTCAGCCAGAGCTCTCTTATCTGGGAGAACCGGGTTTGATTCCCCACTCCTCCACTTGCAGCTGCTAGAATGGCCTTGGGTCAGCCAGAGCTCTGGCAGAGGTTGTCCTTGAAAGGGGAGCTTCTGGGAGAACCCTCTCAGCCCCACCCACCTCACAGGGTGTCTGTTGTGGGGGGAGAAGATACAGGAGATTGTAAGTCGCTCTGAGACTCTGATTTCAGAGAGAAGGGCAGAGTACAGTCTTCTTCTTCTAAATTGTATTTAACCATATGCAGGGCTTTTTTGGGAGCAGAAACACACAGGAATGCAGTTCCGGCTGGCTTAGTGTTAGGGGGTGTGGTCTAATACACAAATGAGTTCCTGCTTTGCTTTTTCGACAAAAAAATCCCTACGCGAAACAATGGTGGTGTCAGGGGTGTGGCCTAATATGCAAATGAGTTCCTGCTGGGCTTTTTCTACCGAAAAAGCCCTGACCATATGCATGATTAGTTGTTGTTGTTGTTGTTTTTAAAAGATGAGGGATACCATAAAAAGGGAGTACCTTACATTCCCATATTTATCAGTTGCTTGTGGGCCAGGTAAGAGTTCTGCAAGGGCTGGTTCTGGCCCTTGAGCCTTATGTTTGACATCCCCAGTGAAGGGGACATGAAGACCATGATGTTATCTACACCAGTATGTCACTTCTAGAGAAAACCAAGAAGTTAAGTAGGGTAGTTCTAGGAATCACCAACGTCTATGGTCGAACTATAGAGTTTCCAGTGATTCCTAGAGTGACTCTATTTCATATGAATACATAAAGCAACCTTAAACTGAATCAGACTCTTGGTCCATCACGGTCAGTTTTGCCTACACTGACTGGCAGGTCTCAGGCAGAGGTCTTTCACATCGCCTCTACCTGATCCCTTTAACTGGAGATGCTGGGGATTGAACCTGGGACCTTCTGCATGCCAAGCAGATGCTCTACCCTTCAGCCACTGTCCCTCTCTGCCAGTTCTGGGTTTTCCTTGGTAGTGACAAAGAGATGCACATGACAACACTATTTTAAACAGCAATTGGGTTAGAACTGATAAAAGGAAGTCCTTCTTCACCCAAAGGGTGATGAACACATGGAATTCACTGCCACAGGAGGTGGTGGCAGCTACAATCATAGACAGCTTCAAGAGGGGATTGGATAAACATCTGGAGCAGAGATCCATCAATGGCTATTAGCTACAGGGTATTGTTGGAATTCTCTGTCTGGGGCAAGTGATGCTCTGTATTCTTGATGCTTGGAGGGGGCACAGTGGGAGGGCTTCTGGTGTCCTGGCCCCACTGGTAGATCTCCTGATGACACCTCAGTTTTTTGGCCACTGTGTGACACAGAGTGTTGGACTGGATGGGCCATTGGTCTGATGCAATATATCCACTGATGGACCTCTGCTCCAGATGTTTATCCTATCCCCTCTTGAAGCTATTATATTCTGTTACTGTTGCATGTTTATATACTCAACACTGAGGAGGGAAAGGGTCTCTGTCCTAGAGAGAGGGGATCGGATAGAAATGGATAGGTGGATAGAAAAGTCTAAAACTGAATAATAATTTAGAAATTAGTATAGTAAGGCGAGCGTTCCTATTAAGACCTAAAAGCATAAGAAATATTAATTCACAGAAACCAATTATTCATTTTAGGGAAAGAAAGCTGATGTAAACTCTTTGCACATTCAGAGATGCTTCAGTAAAATTGGGACTTTTTAAAATACATCATTTTTTAGGTAGATAATCTTAGTGATATTGTTCTATGCCAGGGGTGGCCAACGGTAGCTCTCCAGATGTGTTTTGCCTACAACTCCCATCAGCCCCAGCCATTGGCCATGCTGGCTGGGGCTGATGGGAGTTGTAGGCAAAAAACATCTGGAGAGCTACCGTTGGCCACCCCTGTTCTATGCTACTATGCAACTTGTACCTTTTTTTATATACACTACATTGGGGAAAGAGGGGAGGGTGACTGGTAGGGTTTCAGGGAGTTTGTTGTTATATTTACTATCTTATGTGGAAAGGAAACAACAACAATCAGAGAGCCAGTTTGGTGTAGTGGTTAAGTGTGTGGACTCTTATCTGGGAGAACTGGGTTAGTTTCCCACTGTGGCCATATAGGCGAAAGTAATATACAAAGTATGATTGGAGCAAGGTTTAATTATGACCATTATAATTCCAGTAGCATTAAGAACATAAGAGAAGCCATGTTGGATCAGGCCAATGGCCCATCCAATCCAACACTCTGTATCACACAGTGGCCAAAAAATTATGTATATATATATATATATATATATATATATATATATATATATATATATATATATATATATATATATATATATATATATACACACACACACACACACACATACTGTGGCTAATAGCCACTGATGGACCTCTGCTCCATATTTTTATCTAACCCCCTCTTGGAGCTGGCTATGCTTGTAGCCGCCACCACCTCCTGCGGCAGTGAATTCCACATGTTAATCACCCTTTGGGTGAAGAAGTACTTCCTTTTATCCATTCTAACCTGACTGCTCAGCAATTTCATTGAATGCCCACGAGTACTTGTATTGTGAGAAAGGGAGAAAAGGACTTCTTTCTCTACCTTCTCTATCCCAGGCATAATCTTGTAAACTTCTATCATGTCAGCCCGCAGTCGACGTTTCTCCAAGCTAAAGAGCCCCAAGCGTTTTAACCTTTTAACAGTAGAAGCCCCTCCAACTGTTGCCCCCCCCCCTCAAGCACCAAGAATACAGAGCATCACTGCTTCAGACAAAAAGTTCCATCTATACTCTGTGACTAATAGCCACTGATGGACCTCTGTTCCATATGTTGATCCAACCCCCCCCCCCTTGAAGCTGTCTATGCTTGTAGCTGCCACCACCTCCTGTGGCAGTGAATTCCATGTGTTAATCACCCTTTGGGTGAAGAAGTACTTCCTTCAGTTTGGTGAAGTTTCACCACTTTGGTGTAGTGGTTAAGTGTGCGGACTCTTATCTGGGAGAACCGGGTTTGATTCCCCACTCCTCCACTTGCAGCTGCTGGAATGGCCTTGGGTCAGCCATAGCTCAGGCAGAGGTTGTCCTTAAAAGGGCAGCTGCTGTCAGAGCTCTCTCAGCCTAACCTACCTCACAGGGTGTCTGGTTTTTTTTGGGGGGGGGGGCGGGGTAAAGAGGATTGTGACCGCTCTCAGACTCTGAGATTCAGAGTATAGGGCGGAATATTCACCCAATCTCATCATCACCGCTACCACCATTGGAATATCATGTTCCTGACTAAAACAAATGCAAAAAGGGCAGCGCATTTTCAAAAGTTCTATTTCACTCTTTCAATTTTCTTTTGGGAGCTGAATTATGGGTGTTTCATTGGACTCTCACGACGTGTGCATGTGTTTACACACAGAGAAAGGTACCTTCCACCCTCCTTACCAATTCCACCCATTCCCAAGTCGTCTAGTTGTTGCAGAAGCAAATTAAAAAAAAAAAAAAAACCTGGAAAGCTACCGTTCTCATAAATCTCGGTGATTTGTAAAGTTCTGAACACATTCTGATAGCAGCTCTGGCTGGCCTTTGAAGTAACCACGGATGCTACTGACTGTGCAGACGCCATTTCAAATATATTTCCTTTCCAACTGGAAACAAATTATCGATGGAAAGCACGTGGGGTGTAGGCATCACAAGCAGGGGGAATCACATTTTTTTCCCCCTCACACAACATTTGCCGGGACCACAGAACCGTTCAAGGTCTGGTGACAGCAAAATGTCCCAGACAAATGTTATTTTTTGCGGGACTTCC